>NW_017256127.1:1244647-1313703 GCF_001594055.1 Mycetomoellerius zeteki
TTTGTGGTGACACTCCCAATACAGCCGACGCATTCCGAACGCTGGTCTCAGGATGATTGTCAAAATGTTGTAAAATACGATTCCCTGCCTGCAAATCTCTTCGTAACGCTGCTTGAAATCGGTTGTTTTCTTGTCGAATTGAAAATGATCCAGTCTCTCGCAATCTATTAAATGTCAACATAAACACTCTTCGGTTTGGCACTCTTCTGTTTGGAAATCGTCGTGCATATTCTCGCACCGCCTTTAAAGCATTACCGTTGCAGAAACCGTATACAAAAACCATATCAGCATATTCACTATTAGAATACGTACGCGGCATATTGCAAAAGACAAAATTCATCTACTGTTAAAGGCTTTCAAAGAGCGACTGACAAATTCATAACAGAAAGTGGAAAATGTAATCAAATATGTCGGTGCTAGATATGGCAAGAAATGTAAACATTTTTTTTCGATTTCTCTGAAACGGAGCAAAAACGAGCATATGTCTATAGGACTTTTTTTCTTAGTTTTTTACTCCTCTACACGCTCCCGAAGTTTTGCGATTTAATTTGGAAACACCCTGTATACACACACACTATATATACATATATATGTACACATATAAACGGAATCATATTTTTTAAATTGCTTTGTCAAATGATACTTTATATTGAACAGATCTTATATACCGAGATAATATTTTTTGCAATAAAAAAATATTCGCAATTTTTAGATCTTCATTAACGTATAACGATTAATATTTTTGTAAAAAATGTTTATTAGCATCAAAAAATTATTAAAATGATTATACAAAATAGTAAGTGACTTACTATTCCAATTCTGCTCAATGTGTTTTAAGAAAAAGATTTTGGCGCGCAATATATAGAATGATGTATATAAATTCATACAAGAAATATGTATTTAAGCACTAAGATCCTCTTCGATTGAATGTATGATTTCTCTTATTTAATTAGACGTAAGTTTAATTAGATGTATTCTAGTAATTAATCAAGAGAAGATACGGACATGCACGAGCTCTGCAAACGTATAATTTAAGAATTCACAGTTTATCTTCAAAGGATCTGATAGAAACAAAAAGTTTTTAAACGTCATGTGTGATGAGGAATTATGGCTTTCCGCTGATTATAATATGACCACGCGCATTTTTTGTGAGCATTTTGCCGCACGAAAACATGTTTCTCATAGCTCGGACCATCATTAGAATGCCGGTGTAGCACGAGATCACTTATTCATTGCTTAATTAAGATTATCGTAACTTGAAAGGGAGCGACGAGCAGATATTTATTTCATGTCGGCGTGTATTGCTCATGTCAATTCATATTAATCGAAAGACATATGATGTCGACACGCGCATACGATCTCAAAATGTCTTTTCGCTATATACATGTTTCTTTTATTACTGGGCTATATATACTATGATATTTTTTCAATTATAAATGTTTAGAAAGTTTATAATATATACGTTACTTGAAGACATCTTACTAAGAAAGACACATCTTAATGAAGAGGACATATATAACGTCTCTTTGAAAAAAAATCGATTTTTACGCACATTGTTTGAATAATACGCAATAACACTTACATGCCTTTTTGTTAAATATTATATTAAAATTGAAACTTTCACATTATTTATAGAAAGACATTTACTTGTTGAATTAATTTATTCGTTCATTAATGAGATCAAAACGATTGAAAACGGAGAACGAGAAATATTATTGGAAATACATATATGTTATTATATAAATTGTATTGTATTAATATATGTTACAAAAATATTATTTACATTCGCACGTTCGGTTCACATTAATAAGGCATGATTATTATAATAAACTATATGAGCTATTAACGATGATAATCATAGAAGAAAGAACAATATAACGGCAGAACCGCAATATCATGCTGATGGTAACGTTTTAACCGCAGCAATATTTTGCATTTACTTACACCAGGAAATGCTAATTAAACACTATAAAGTTGAAATTCACCATACAATTAATTAGACGAAGGCCAACAGGTCGTAGGAAGATCGAAAAGATTAAAATTAATATAAGTGAAGAATATAATTAGAGGAACAGTGTTTAATTAAAAAATTAACTAATTAGTTACCTTTATTTGTTTTTTGCTTTACTAGTTTTTAATTTTATTTTGTTAAAAACATTTATGTATTAAAAAATTATTTAAAGTCACTAAATTATTAACATAATATTATTAAATCATCAAATAATTCTGCCATAAAGAATCACAAATATTTATTTTGTAAGAAAATTATATTATTGCTTTATTAAAAATTTTAATAAAAACCTTAAAGCATTTTATGTTAATTTTATTAAAAGTATATTAACGATTCTGTTTATCGGAAATTTATATCATTCACCAAAAATAATAAAGAATATTCGAAAGGATGGGTATAATATTTTAAATCCACATTTATCCTAAAACTATTTAATATCGATATACAATTCATAATATACTCGATATACTAATTTTTACCACAGATTTTTTGAAATCGCCTATTATATGTCAAGTAACAATGATGTTAGAATATGATTTACATACAATTACTTCATTGAACGGTGCGTGTAATAAATTTATAGTCACCTTTTAAACTCATAACAAATCGTGTGAAGTTTGTTACTAAAGGAAGCTAATTGAAAATAATAGACTTCCAGTTCGTTAGAAACTGGTGGAGAAAAGAACTATCCAGCAGTTGTCTATTATTACTGACAGGCTGTTAATTTGATGTATTCTGAGAGAATAGCTTCTCTTTTTCCTCATATTATAGATCCTTAAATTCTAAATATAACGTGCGAATATCAATGAAAATTTTTTTAACCATATTATTGGATACTCTTTGATTTCAAACACATTTTTTATTTTTGTTTTAGAAATATTTTTTTATTCGCATATTTTTATATTTCTACAAGCAACAGAGTGACATTAAAAAACGATATAGTAGATCAAAATACGTGACGTCACATACTATATCATCTTTTAATTTCTTTGCTACTTGAGAAGGTTTGGTTTGTAATTTCATAAATCATCGAGCTCTTACAGTTTAAGTGTAAAAATAAAAAATTTTAAATATAAAAAATATAATTGTTCAAATGGTACTCGTGTATATGTACAGTATTCAAACTTGATATTTATTTTTATTTATATCAAAATAATATATAATATATATAATATAATATATATATATGATAATGTATATATAATGTAAATGTATTTTTATAATTTTATATTGTGTATGCCCTTAAAAAGATCGAGAAGTTTAAAATTGAACTAAATAAAGAAAATATAATATATTTTGAAAAATATTTACATATTAATATAAATATTTAATAATTAAATATGTATATATTTATATATCAGTAACGAAATAAAAATTACATTTTTCAAGTTTTCACAGAGCAAAAACTATCAAAACAAAGAAACGTTAATTTTTGTTCCAACAGTTGATTAAAGTCATGTGAAAGCTGCTATGCATATGTATTTATACACTGTAAAACGTTATTATGTGATATGCACAACGTGATAATATTTATAGATGTATGAAAACGATATAATTCTATAACAACATTTTTGCACGTTAGTGAAAGAATGACCCTTCGTGATCTGATTTTATCTTGCCTAGGGCAATTTCGTTAAATTCTAACATATCACAAACATACTGTTACAAAGTGTACGAAGCGATCGATCGATCGATCGAATATAATCATTCGCAAATACATGTTGCAAACTAAAAGAGTTGTAACGATGTTTGCGCGTTTTATCTGCAGCAAGCATCATTCGCAGCTATTAATTCACGGCTTGGCAACATTCCCGGCACGTATTTAAATCGCCTATATATGTAAATCAGAACTGCTTTAAAACTCCTCTAACGTTACTAGTGCAGTGCTCCCTAATTCGAGAGAATACCGTTTCGCAAGATTACATGCAAATGCACATTATTTATACTTATTTATTTATATTTGTACCGTTTCATGAAAAAGATCACTCTTTGTATTGATCTGAATTATACTCGAAATAAATTCGCTACATAAATAACTTCCATGAGATAAAGTGGATAACGTTGGCAACTGCGGTGATTCTCAGAACGTTCGTTCATTTACTGTTCGACATATGAAATTCTTCTGACTTCCAATTGCATTTTTTATGAGAATGATATAAATCTCATATTTAAATTCGGTGAGTTTGCAGTCAAGAATTTATAAGTACTGAAGTAGGTATCTATTGATACGTTGACAGGCAAGATAAATCATCATCAATTTATTCATCAGATATATGTATTTATAAAAAGCAAGAAGTTAAAGAGAGTTCTCTTCAGAATTTATAAGAGATTCATTTTGCGCGTGCGGGCGATTATAGAAGCCAATAAAAAAAGTGTGTACATATTGACGGTAAGTTTATTAATGGATTTATAAATGAATGTATTCGTGGATAAATAAAAATTATTACATGTTTATCATATAATAATACAGCTATAAATCCCCCATTGTGCTTAAAATTGATATTTTTTTAGTAAAAATATGATTTAAAAAATACATTAGTTGCTCGCAACTTATCGATTTTCAATAAATATCTTCAAATTTCGAATTAAGAATCTTAGAATAGATATCACGTAATGCAAAAAATACTCGTAGTTCATTAATATACAAGCTACAATAATAGTTAGTAAGTAAATAGTATCAGGACATGATTTTCACGTATTACGTGTAATATATAATACTTACTTATTGTTATTAGCGATTAATAAAAAAAATTTTCTGTTCTCACTGTACGAGAAATTTTTCAAATCTGCCCTATAATTTCATAAATCTAAACCTCCTACAACATCATAAAGGAGAGTTTGCCTCTAAATGCGTAACTAATCGCTAGTCGCTCTTGGGAGTAGGATACTTATCAATTCACATTATCGGATTATACGGACAAGTAAAATAAGGTGTAGCAAATGCTAAATTAAAGTGAAAATAGAGATATAGAGATGCGTGAATGCATAGGTGGGCTCATTGTCAGGTTGTTATTTTTTTATTCTAATTCTAATATATAGAAAGAAAAGTTTTATTTGAAAAAATTATCCAATATAAAGATATGAAAATAATATGAAAGAATAATAAAAATTAAAAATATATGTATCTTTTTTATTCATACAGACATTAAAAAAATATATATAGCAAATAATATAATGAATACGTATATATATATATATTGTATATATACGTGCCTATATTTATACACATATACTTGTATATAAATATAATATGTATATGTTTAAATATATGTATATATATTTGTATTTTATATATATATAATATATAGATATATTATAATATGTATATTTAATAATTTTTATTTATCGAATTGATTTCAAAAATATTTTAATCTTGTTGTTGAAGGAAGTAAAGATTACTTTGAAAAATGATTTTATAAGCGTTCATTTTTTTCTTGATATGTACGATTACAATTAGACGTGAAATCTTTGAATGTACCGTTTCTAATCTTGCAATTGGCATAGAAATAAATACGTCAATATCGATCATTCGTGAAGGCGAGCGTTCACTTATTAGTCCGCATCCGTTTCGATTGCTAGGATATATAATTGCTAGCTTTTTAGCAGTAGGAATAATTTAAAAAAATAGAGAAGCTGACACTAATAAGAGCTAGTTTTTCAATTTTATGGTAAATTAACTCTCAAAAGCGGTGTTTACATTCTGTTATGCCAATAATATGCTGTCTTACGAACGCCATGCCGTCCTTCCGTTCACTTGAATAAGACAAATCTATATTACTAGTTTAGAGTTGCATATGAGATATCTGGTAACATATAAAGACCTATTCTATCACTGGTAGTGATGAGCTCAGAGAAATCATTTCTTTTTTTAGATACAATGCTACGGAATTGGAATGTTGAATCTTGACACACCGGTTCTGAAGGAAGTCTCAGCTTCAGCTGATATTTTACATCGTATCGTGATATGATTGAAGTCTTTTTATTAATGTAGGTATTATATGTTACACGTCGAGGAGGGAAATAGACAGTATAATCTAGTTAATCGCAATGACAAATTATTTTATTTAAAGTGCAACCGCATTGATAGAATATTGCTAGAAAAACAACTGGGCAATTGAGCGTAACCGCAACAACACTGACAACATACAGAAGTGTAATATTACAAATCACACATATATCAGTGTTTTCGATCTATAACGGCGTAACAATTGTGCCCTTTCATTTACGCAGGCCTTAAGCTATCATACAAGCTATCATATTAAACTGATAAAAAGGTATTTGAGATAACCGCCGGCAAAATCGGGATTAAATATTTTTACCTTCTCTAAAATTAAGCAGAAATTATCTCTCTTGTATATATCTCTTTAAGTTACAGAAATTATTATAGAGATATAACCTATACTCTCTGCATTCTTTGGAGCAGAATCTCACTCTAAATAGTGAAAATTAAGCCTTGAAAAAAAGTAACTTAATTTTTAATCTTTAAAAGTGAAATTTATATTCTAAAAGTTTTGGAGAGTAATTATATATTAATTATATACCTCTTTATATATTATATTTTAATATAATATATATATCTTTAGATCGAATTGTTTTTAATTTGTTGTATAAATTTTTACATTTTGAAGTAGCCTATGATTTTATAAATTATAATTCATTTTATAACGTATATATTCTGTTATGACGATAACATTGACGATAACATGATATCCCAAATCCACTTAAACGATTTACAATTTAAACTATAATTCAGAATATTGTATCCTTTAACACTAGAAGGACCGAGGTAACCAATTTGGGGTTCCTCGCGAACTAATACTTCTCAAACTAATATAACTTTTTTATAATATGATAACTGCTTTTTGTAATAAAATAAATTAATAAAATTAGTGATACTATTGTTAAAACGTTCATTATAATTATTTATACGTTTCAATTCTTTCCATTTGTTGTTTACGAAGAAAATGTGCTTGGAACCAAATTGACTTTTATGGTCCTTTTAAGGGGATCGTCAAATCCGGTCCTTCAGTGTTAAGTACTGTATAATATAAAAGTATATGAAGAATCAAAGAATAACAACATATACTACAATATATATAATATACATTAAAAAAATTATAAATATATCAAAATATACAGTATAAAACTTATAAATAGAATTCTATCCTGAAATCTGATAAAAGTTACATGTTATTTAAAATAAATATGTCATTTTTTTATTAATGTATATTCCTAAAAGTTTAAGAGTTGTATATCAAATATCTGCATTAATATTTTATAACTCAATTCACTGATGATGACGATTCATTTCATTCCCTTTCTTTTCGTTATCTTTTTATTTACAATATTGTGATACTGAAAATTTTACAAATTACGACTATATACATACATCCCCGTGAAACTTTGAATAAAGCAAGGCGTTAATATTATTAATTGTAAGCATGAGAATTATTGCAGTCGATCAAGATTAATTACGTTTTTCAATTCTCCATATTCTATTGTATTCTAACAGTATCGCATTCCCTCTGTTAGGATCAATCGCGTTAGATCCTCGTCGTGGATGCCGCGGGCTGCGATAGCGCGGCTTTTAACACCGTACGTCACTCGCATAATGGTTCATTCGGCGACCAGTTATCGATATTCGCGGCAAATGATTAATGGTCGATATTGTTGGTCGATGATACCTGTATCTCACGGCGGCAGAAATCGTTACGCTTCACGCTCTCAACTCGCCTCATCGCTCATCACGTTTATGACTCCGGCCTCTCGCGTGCGTAAGAGACGTTTAAATTCCACACGTTACGATTCTTATGAACAGGTCGTTAACTGTTTCTTAACCATCACTTATACTTTCTTGCATAAAGCAAATGTATCTGTCTTATGCAGGTTGTCATTTTACAATATAGCACCGAAGATGCAATATCGACCAATTCAGATAGGACAAATTGATATAAATAAGAATTAAATTATCTATGACGTTATATCGACAATCGGATCTGATCTCCGATGTGCGTTTTAAAAGATAATCAAACAAGAACAATGCTGCAATGTACAACAATTAAAAAATACATAAATGCATTTATATATACGAAGATGGATGGAACTGAAATAGGATAAATAAGAATTTAATTACTTTCAATGCAACACATCAACAGTAGGTTCTTTTAATTGTAATTTTACTTTCTAATTTAATTCTTATTTATCTCAATTCCATAAATGTTTATATACATAAATAAGTATATGTATTTCCCATTTTCGATTATTTTACATTATTCTTGTTCCATATTTTAAAACACAAATGTGTAGCTGCAAAGATAAGTTTATCGAACTATAAATTGTATATGAAAATACTCGTCATTTCTTTATTTCGATACGGAAACATAATTTATATTTAAATTAATCTCACTTATATACAAAAATGTTTTTCTAGAGTGGCGCAACCGCAACGGTAGCTAGTAAATTGACAGTGCCATTACGTTACGTATAACATGAATCAACCTGGTGCATTACAACCGCTTAGACTGTATTACGGAATATTTCATGACGTTGACGACACGTGATGTTGACGTTATACATCGTGCGAATGAACCCTTAAACGGAGCTCGTTCCATTTAACGATTACGCTTTCTGATCAGTCCCCTCTCTCCCGTCTCTCGCCGCCGTAATTATTTTCAATTGCGCTTACGTTCGCCGATTCGAATAATTTCAAGCGGCAAACTCGTAGATTAAATCGTGGCTCTCGGCATTTTCTCAGCGTCGGAATCGTATAATTATCGGTCTTAGGTGCAATATCGCGAGCACGCGGATCGAATGTATCTAGTATAAAGCGCTGCTTACTTGCGATGCTTTCTCGCAAATAGCGATATCATAAAAACCGAATGATACTCGTTCGTCATTATATTCTATTGCGGATGCACGACTACGAATAGTATTTGCGCTGTCTATATCGCAATAAGGCGTAGAAAATATATACGTTGCTCTAAACACCAAAAAAACTCGATTCCGAGTTTTTCTTGTAACAATCTCCCTGCTTGTTGTTATTAACCACCTGCGAGATCGCGAGCTTGAGTCAGAAGTCTAAATACATAATGATTCTAGAGATTTATGAAAAGAATTTATTTATGTCGTTTGGCTGAGTTGTTCTATCTTTCGATAAATTTCAGAGCTCGCTCTCTTACGCTCTTATTTTTTTCCTTTATTGTTTTTTGGTTTATCCAGTAGATAAATTATTACATAGTTTATCCGAGGATGGAATAACCAACCTTTAGAGAAAGAAATAGGTACAGACTTATTATAATATTTAATGTTAAATTATTTATAATTAAAACACTTACAATTAAAATAAATTAAATTACTTAGAATTATAAACTTATAATTTAATGTTAAACATTTTTTTCTAATACATTTTTAAACTATTTCTAATACATGATCGTTTTCGCAAACAGAAAGAAATTTATGGATCGATGTAAATAAAATATATATTTCAGTTTTGCAACAATTCTCATTTTATTTATATGTATCTATTTCTTTTTATATGAGGAGAAGGTGATCATCACCACTTTCTCGCGTTATATTTACTAATTTATGTAATTATAAATATCTACGTCTGTTATTTATAAATATTTACGTTTACTGGTTTTAAACTGTGCGAAAATTTTAAATCTGTTTCTATTCAAACGTCAATCCATCACACACGAACTGAAGAACTCCTCTTATATGTCTCATCGCAGGTTGTGTGCGTCTACAAAAGTACTGCAACACATTATTGCACGTGAGATATTGCGGAACACCTACAAATTACACGAAGTGTGAAATTTTGCACATTATTTTACGGGAAGCTAAAACCAATCAAACGAAAATTTATTTGATAGCTCACGTCGTGAAAACTGATACACGACTATAATTACGACGATCTAATCAGTGTTCTTGATCGCACCCTGAATTTCGTAATGTGTAGATAGGAGAGATCGCATCAGATGTGGATGGAAAGCGCCTTCCTCAGAATATCACTATGATTCTGATTAATTGGCAGATTCCGACTGCGAAGTTTCATGTACAATAGATTGATCTATAAATCTTTAGGAAACAGGCTTAAAAATTTCGCACAGCTTGAAATCATAAACCGGTCATAGATATTATCCGCAGATACTTGTAATATTTATCGTAATTGATTGATAGATTCTCCGATCATGTAATCGCTGTTTCGCGAATGATGGATCGGTTTAATGTAAGTTAATAGAAGTAAACTTAGAATTTCGCACGACTTGATCCTAGTAATGGCTTATATATCTAGATAGATATGGATATTTATATACATTTGTAACTATAAATTGACATAGTATCCAAATTATCCGAAATAACTGTTATTTAAACTCACGTTTGAAATGTAAATATAACGATAAGATGGATTGCAAGTGAAATAAGCGTACATGAAGAGAAAATCTTGTAACCCGGTTAAAATTACATTATAAAACATTCAAGAATTAATTTTTTTTAAATTAATTATTTACATAAAAAGTTATCTATGTATTAATATAAAAATAAAACAAAGTATTGTAATCTTTTAAAATATACGGTTAAAATATACTGGAAACGCGAGGTAAAGATATATGGATACCAAATATGTCAATAACTCAATATTTCAGATAAATATTCTCTCCAAAGAAATATTTATGAATTTAGGAAAAAATTTTGATTTATAGGAAGATTCATGCACACATTTGACCTGAGACATCTCTTGATTTCTGACATATTTGTACGAAAATGTTTCAGTAATTAGCAATTAGCAGAGATATATTAGCTAGAGTTTAGATAGAGACTGCGTCGTTATTACAAGATGTGAATTATCCGGTTGCACGTAAAAAACTTCCTAGAAAACTAGTAGTTCTATTACATACTACAGTAGAATATATCTACTTGTACCGTACTCTCTAATACCATCTAATACTGCGAAAGTTCATAAAATATGTACGAGAGGTAATGCAGCGCTTATTATATTCCTAATTATAACGACGAAGTGCATTAATAACCACATGCTTTAGTCTTGATTATCTCGCAATCAAAAAAAGAAAAAAGAGCTTACTTTATATTTGCATTTTATTATATATTCGCCTGCGTGCTCGTGATGGAATACATTCAGGCTGAAGGCGTTGCAACGTTTCCGGAAAACGTTTACGATTCAAGTGCAATAAGCGCAAATACTAACCCTAAGTAATTGCACCCGAGAGAGCACTTCTAGCACATAGAGGAAGAAAACTAAAAAGTCGCGGCCTTGTGGCACAGGGGTGTAGCTACCATAATAAGAATGCAAATGCAGATATATAAGAACATGCAACCCACAAACCTATTTCTTCTTCCTTTTCGTTATAGAAGAAAATCAGAAACGCGATGAATTTAAAATTAATTTTAAATTTGAATCAATATTATCGATATGTAATATTTGTAAATAAAATATATCTAGAAATTAAAATGCCTATAACAGTCAAAGCTGGATCTTTAATGCTTAAATAATTCAATCTTGAATTACTATATATACTATATATGTATTTGTATAGATACTATATTTGTAGTCTTTCGAACTGTGCGCCGAATTGTTTTTCCGGACTATAAACTCAATTAAACTTCAATAGTAATTGTTGCTTCTTTGCAATATTAATGGTATCTTAAAAAAATTAAGAGCTTGGAGTTTTTTAAAGATACTATTAATATTGCAAAGAAGCAATTGCTATTGAAGTTTTTATTACATTAGAATTCATTTTAAGTCTTGCAATTCATATTCTTTTTCACACTGTTAAATCTATAGTGTCAAATTTAATCTACCGTGAGTCGCTCCTACTCAATCATGTCGTTATTTTATACTAAAACAATGGTTATATTTGACACTATAGTGTTAATTTGACATTGTATAGTGCCAAATTGACACGGTATAGTGTCAAATTTAACTATCATTTTGATAAAAAATAACGATATATTTAGTAGGAGCAGTGGCGACTCACGGTAGGTTATATTTGACACTATAAATTTAACGTGCAGAGTTATTATGTTTATGTTGTAAAATAATAATAATAAAATAATTATAGATGGATATGTATAAGATTAACGTTATGCAAAAATAAAATGCAGAATTTATGAGTAATTTTTATGAAAGATTTAAAAGTCATTCCTACGCCATTGAACGCAACGGTGCAGCAAAGCTGCTTTGAGCCGCGGGCCGGTTTGAAAGCCAACATTTAATTTACGTTCTACGTGAAGGAATGATGCTCTCATCATTTTTCGACGCAAACGATCCGTTAAAATGGTTGGAAACGGCGCGAAGAAGAACGATTGAAGGCTAAAACCTCGCGGCAAACATAACATCAATAAGAAATCTGGAATTAAAAAAAAAATGTTGAATTCTTATAGAAATTTAGTATACTTTGACAAGAATATACTGATAATACAGAAAAATTGGAAAGGTTGAAAATTTGTTTTAAGATACTTGATACAACATATCAATTTTATAAGATTAGAATTTAGAAGTTTATAATTTGTTTTCATGTGCAGTAATCTTACATTGATCTCTCTTTAATGCAATGTATTAATCTTCTATTAGTACATTACATAATGGAGCAAAAGTGCACAACAATTCTCACGTGATCAACATTGTGCGATCGGCAGAGGTTAATTCAAGTTTCCTGATCTCGGCGACCAGCCAATAACGGTTAATTATCGCCTTAAAAAATCAAAAAGAGCCGTCGAAGCGACCGCTGGCCGCGTAATTACAGTTATCTCAATGCAGCACGATTTTCAACAATGAAATACTCGATACGAAAATTCATTGTTGTCCATGTTTCATTATCCGCGCGAGTAATAGGAAAAGAAAAGAAGAATGAGATAAATCAAGCGCGCGATATTTATGAGCGCATAAAGCTTTGAACAATTTGGAAATCCGAATTTACAATTCTTCTATTAATTCAATGTATATTCGCCTATCAGGATCCAGAATAGTTTTTAATTTTTGTCTTCATTTTTAGATATATTTTTATATATATATATATATCTAAATAATTTTAGCTTCTTATTAAAAATTATATATCTATACAGGATTTTTTAACAAAACTGAGTTTAAAAAAGATATTAAAAGATTAATCAAATAGTTATGGAATATATAAAAGTTTTAATGAATTAATTTAGAGAGCGAATATGACGATAAAGAATTACCATTTAATGAACCATAAAATTATTTACTCTTCTACATGTAAAACAAAAGAATAACAAAGAGGAAGAGAGAGTTTATTCTTATATAATTTATGAAATAAATAAATTCTTATATAATTTATGTGTGAAATAAATAAATTTTTATATAATTTATGAAAGGAGAGGAGACATCACAGAAAACTCAAAACATCTCTTCTCGTTAAGTTTCTTATATGCATATCACAGCCGTTATATCAGATAAGCAAGGAAATATGCGTGCATATATTTCTCTCGAATGAGATCACTTCACAAAATGAGAGCACTAATAAAATTTGGCCCACATACGCAACCAGCGTGCATTAACTTCTCTGTAACTCAGTGCATGCTGTTGATACATGTTATTACTGTACATTACTAATTATAAGTCGTAAAGTAATCTTCATCAATACGAAAACTCACACTCGCGATTCTTTTATATTCTTTAACAGCACGCTAGACTCATATATGTATGTATATTTCTAGTGAATCATATTCTCCCGTGTTTTACTCAATATAGATATTATCTCTAACAAATATTAGTTAATTAATATTTTGTTATGTTTCCTTATATATTATTATATTTCCTTATATATTATTACATATTTTTATATATGCATTTTCTTATACATAGAAAGAACAATATTGCTGAAGTATCTAAAAAATTAATTAGATATAGATCCGAAAATAATTTTGTTTAAACCGTCAAACTAATTATATAGGACACTCAAACTTAGAAAGCTAAAACTTCTTACAGTATTGTCAGTAGTGTTTAAACATTCTATCTTAATGACTCAATAAAATTATTTTCACAGATCTATATTTAAATAAATTTTTAGATATAAATTTTTAGATTTTTATTTCAACCAAATCATTCTTTTTGTATCAATTAAAAATATAATTAAAAATATTATTTAATTATTAAATATAATTTAAAATTGTTTCATTATTCTAATAAACAAAATTTCATTTACAGGAGGTGTTACTGGCACACAGCAAAGTCACAGCTCATTGTGAGCCGATTACAGTGATCTTGGCAGAGGTGGAGGCGCCGGAACTCGCGGCTCTTCTTGGCTTCGTCTATACCGGAAGCGCTACTGTTCCACGGATGCGACTGGACGCGTTTCTGCGTGCTGCCGAGGCCCTGCGCATCCGGCTTCCACCGGTGCCAGTGATGACGACCTGCGGGGAGCAAGCAACGGACTGCAAGCTGGAGGACGTCAAGGATGTCAAAGTTAGCCCCAAGTACCTGCAGTGCGATCAGTATCCTTGGTACCGATCGAAAAGATTATCTTACGAAGACCCGTTTGACAGGAAAGAGTCATACATTAGGATATTCCCTACGGACGACGTCAACAGAAATACGTTTAGGGATATTGGAGCGTTTCACGAAGTTAACAATCCTGGACCATCGTTTGGTCCTAGTTGTCCGAATTCGTGGCCAATAGGCGGTTTCCTGCATCAGGATAGAGCAACAGGTGATCCTTCCGCGGACAAAAATCACAGCTTGATGATACTTGCTGACAAGAATCCGGTAATAGCTCCTAGTAACGAATCGTCCTTCAATATATACCAACGAGGTACGTGTCTCCTCGGAGGATCGTCTTCGGAAGGATACGCTGGTGCAGATACTTTGGAAAAGATCAGAACGAGATACGAGAGGTTGCATACGAGTTGCTCGCCGGAGAAGCTGATAATGAATGAGGATGTTCTTGTGGAAGGATCGGGAGGAGAGTCTTGCGGAACGACGCGGGACGAGTATCCATACCAGGGCACGACGCCGTTGTCGTCCTTGCAATGCGCGGCCGCCACCACCAGCCAAACGAGGTCGTTCGAGATGCTCGATTACACCTCGCAGACTTCGGCGGGCGAGGATCTCAGCTGCGGCGAAAGTTGTTGTAGGTGGAGAACCGTTCGCAGACACGTGGCAAATCGCGTCACCGCGTCACCGTGGCGCCAGATTGTTAGGCCCCATCATTCACCGAGGAACCCACGGCCCATTCTTGTGCCTCAACGTCATGATAATGACGTGAGTATTCGACAGACAAATATTAGCCCACTCGTTCGTTTTGAAATTGACTGATTCGATTTCAATTTTAATTTCAAATTTTATTCATGGATGGAGACTTGAACGGTTATCCGAGAATGAAAGACAAAGAACGAATATTAGGTCGCATATTTGTTTATTTCATTAGGAATCAATCTTGGAAATATGAGCAACTTAAAACACTGTACCATGAGTTTTAAAAAATGGAAACAAACTTTTCGAGAACTTTTTCATAATTGCCGTTATATAATTTTTACAAACAATAATAAACGAAATTAAACCGAGAAATGTTGAACACATATAAATGAAGAGGGCCATAAGTGTTCGGTCAAGGCTAATCTTGATACCTAATAATATTTTTTTGTGAATTTTAAAAATATCCAGTCCAAGCAAACTACGCATCGATTGATTAATTGGTTTTGAAACGCTGTGGTCCTAGATCGATATTCATAGTCAGTTCTTTTTTAAAGATCATCTTAAGTAATGCCTTATGGGCTTTCTAATAAGCCGTTAGTTACCATTCATATCATACTAGTGGTAAGACAGAATTATAAGTCATAAATCTCATGAAACTTACATCCAGAATAAATCATATTAGATCGTTACGATATTTCAGCCAATCAGAAGAGTAGTTCTCAAGACGAATAACAATGCACTATATGATTGGTCAGTCATAACGTAATCTAAGTTTTAAATCGTAAAAAAATGGAATTTGGCCATCTTCATGCAGACACTAATTACTGACATATTGTTGTCTTATGACACACTACTGTTTCGCTTACAACTCGCTCCTCGATCTATACTAATGGCTTATTGTAAAAAGCTCATTAAGATGTTAATACGGTTTTATGATTAGCTTGTGACATCTTAAAACTGTACTTAAGACGATCTTAAATATAAGAGCATCTATAAATACCAGCCCTAGATTGGGCTATGTAATATTATCACATGCCTCGGCGATCGAATTGATAAGACGTCCGTATGGAATGAAGGAAATCTCTCAGATAAGATGATATTTTTTACAGTATTTTACAGATTATCAGCATTAATAATATTAAACTGTTTATCAATTTAATTTGTGACATTACATATATACTTCAGAGGATCGATTCTGTATCTTCAAACAAGATGAAAATTACAAAAGTAAGCAAATTTACTAGGTGTTGACCAATTATCAGTATTCTAGTAAATTCGCTCACTTTTGTAATTTTTATCTCGTTTCAAGATACAGAATCGATCCCCATATTCAGTCTAGGACTGTTTCAAGACCGACAAATAATCGGCGCGTAATTTGCTTGAACTAAAAATTTTTTAAATTCACACAAATATTATTAGGCACCAAGACTCGCCTTAAACGAATACGGCCTCTCATTTGTATTGGACAATTTTTAACATTTTGTAATTTTATATTACTAAACTAATATTTTAAACAATTTGATAATGAATGATTAAAAAATTATACGCAATATATAGAGATTCAGTTCGTTTTTTAAAGTGCATCGGAAAGTTAATAATTTTTTTAGAATTGATCCGTTATTTCTGGAAAGCATTATGATGCCATGATAGCAAGATACGAGAGACAATTTTATTCCAGTCAATGTCTCCAATCACGAAACTTTACAACGACGATTGAAAACAGGAAAGACATTCTTTCAAAGAACGTAAGCTATGCATACTTGATTACGATGCCAGATACGATTTCGTCGCACTTGTCAAAATCCCGTTGCCAAGAGATCCGTATTCCCACGTATGCGAAAAAGATCACCATTACATTGGGAACTATGCCAAGGTGAATAACATTGAACGACACGATTGAACAAACGCGTTTTCGTTCGGTGATAAAAACTGGTACGTGTCAAGTAATAAAAAAAGAACGGACCTGACTACTATTTCACGAATAATTTAAGAAAACCCGATTAAATATTTACGAAGAATATATTTTATATACGATAATTCATATTTATATTATTAACAGGGATGAATAAGTTAACCTTTTTTTTAACTAAAGGGAAGTTTGACAACTGTCCGGAACCGATTTGATTCTCCATGAAATATGTTGTTAAACACGAAAATCTAAGACAACGTATTTTTTTATTTTCGTATTTAACAACATATTTCATGGAGAATCAAATCGGTTTCAGACAGTTGTAAAACTTCCCTTGTAAGTTAAGTTAAAGTTAACAGTCTTGAAAATTTATGTCCAACCAAACAACCAAAAAGAAAAAAAAAGAAAAAATTTGATTGTTTTACATAATTTTTTGTATTTTTCCTTTCTCACAGCATATTCATTAAAGAATTATTGGTTATTTTTGTTTATAACTAACAATTATACAATATAAAAGACTATATAAAGTTACTAAATTATATAGTCATTATCCCCTCATATGGTCGCTGAGAGTTACCAATAAAATGTAACTAAATTAAATTAAAAAATTAAGATTCTAAAATGTAACTAAGTTAAAATTAATTAACTATTTAACTTTATAACTTATTTTTTAACTTTTAAATTAGCATTACCCAACCCTGATTATAAATAATGATAATGAATAAACGCATGAGTATTATTTACATGCTTCCACGTGATTTAATAAATACAAAACGTTTCTTAAGTGGAATCTGTAAAATATGGCACTTAACATATATTTGAAAAAACCTAGTTATATTCCTTTTCCTAAATACATTTATGTAGTGTTTTATACAGTTTTATATGTATAATATCTTCAGGTTTACGATTAAATCGCATTAATTTTCAAACTGTAAATTTATCGAGAACCATTAATCGCGGTTGATTGGATTGCGCTGAACCAGCCAATTTCCGCAAAATGGTGAGACGAAAATAAACCGTTACAGTCGTTACACCCTTAATTACTGTGGCAGAAGAAAGTACTATAAACCGACACGGAGACGAAGATGCGCTCGATATGTCATCGTCATAACGAGTGAAATTAACGAGAGAAAATGGTTTCAGTATCCTAGCTTGTCTCTATAAATCACAGTAACGATAGAGCTAATTAAATAGAAACCGCGGTCCTTCGTGGTCACGAATCCAGCGGTATTGACCTTGCTATTCCGATTAATTAACGTAAAAATGCAGAATGGTTGTAACTCTTATTCCATTTCCATATTTGTTCATTAAATCATTTCCAGTTTAAAAAAATATATAATAATTGTAATAATTATAATAATTTATATTTAGATTTAATACTTCGACACCTTGAATGGAAATGATCTTTGCTCATTTGTTATTACAAATAAGTTTTTAATACGTAACTTTTATTATGTTACTTTTATACTAAATATAATGATAAATATTCTTAGAAATACAGAGATCAAGAATATATATATATATAATAATTAAATAATTTAATAATATTTTGAAACACATATAAATATATAAATATTATTACACAATAAATATTGTGTATTCACACATTACGGTTTTAATAAATCATTTATTATTATAAATATTATTATTATTAATTGTGATAAATAATAATTTCTTTATTTTTGTCACGAATTTTTATGTCAACTGTTTCGAATTAGCCACGATATATTATCGGTGTCATACGATCATAAAATATGACTTTCCATCGTAGATCTCCTATTTAAATCGGCCTGATTAGCTCGTAAACCAATCATAATGATATATAAACCAAATTAACTTGTTGCTTATTAAAAATTATCTAGTTTCAGTCACTACTAAAAATTTGTGTGTCGGATAAAACACGCAATCTCATAAATAAATGAAGATATGCCAAACGCAGAAGATACGAAAACTAGTTTACGATTTGCATAATGTCCTTTCTGTCACCGTGACAAATATCTTCCTTTCTTATATTTTGCCTTTGCTTGCTTCAATTGCGGAAACCGAGATAAAACTGTGTCGCTCGAAATTAATTAAAAAAATATCGTTTTTAGCCTCAGGTATCAGGTTTCAAAACATGATGGAAAGCTACGAACAGCTCGCACTTGAAGCGGCTACAGCCAACGGAAATTATCTGCGACATATCATGCGTTAAGAGTTAATTGAAACCTGTAAGCGCTGAACATGTACGAATGTGAACACCGGAAGATTCGTGTTCGCCATTTGTTGATCGTTTATTCGCTCTCTGTATACACGTACATTACGCATCTTTACGAGTGACAGAGCACCGCTTCCAGCTGCGTTGTCGCCCTTCACTCAGATTCGATTCTGTTTCACTTAATACGGCTATCAATTAGCTTGCAACGGCTGTTTATCAGGCCGTCGAGCCGTGATTGCGCATCATCAGCTGGCAATGCCAGCTGCACGCGCGTCCATCGCATTATTATTACACGCCCGATCTGCCAACGTTTTCTCTTTCGATGATGGGAGAAGCGTGCCAGATTTCGTGGACCGTCGTATTGTCGCGAAGACTGTCTACTTACGTAAGCAACGGTTCCGCAGCTTGCGTCGAGATTCATGGAGATTTCAATCAGATAATCACAATGCGACGCGATCGCGTCCACGATTTTTTTTCATCGATATTTCGCGCCGCCATAGAATTGATTCTACTAAGGTCCAGAATAAATTTTGAACAAATTATTTTTAAGATTTTTTTATTCTCAGATTTATTTATATATTTAATTGTTTTAATTAAAAAATATATTTAATCTAAAAACAGTGTCTTAATCTTTAATTTAATATTATTTTATTTTAATTTGAAGAATTACTTTCGGTAAAAAGGATGCAAAATTTTGCAAAGTAAAGCGCCACGATTTTTTTGGTATATTATGAAAATAATATTGAAATAATAATTTTTAATTTTATAATGTGTTATGTTTAAATATTTTTGAAAATTTTTTTATAATTGTTATTATAATGAAAGTTTTTCTTTATTTATATTCAATTCATGAATCATATTTGATGGTACAAGGTGTTCGCGAATCAAAGTACCACTATAAGAAAGTTTTGAAAAAAATGAAGTAAAAAAATTATTTGTAAATTTGTATTTATAAACAACAGCTTATGAAATAATAATTTAAATATGGCCAATTACGGACTACGTTTAAACGTTAAAGTGCATGCTTATACTAATATCGCACTCGCGATTCATGAACAGGTAGCTGTCTAAACGTAATCTGTAATTAGCTATATTTAAGCCTTCATATATATCTTAAAAATTTTTTGAAATAAAAATGTACACCTAATTTTCTTATTTAATTTTTCCATATACTATTAATTGATAAATACAATTAAATTTTTATCTATAGACAATATTTTTAAAGTTATAATCATGTAAATAGATACTATTTGTTATTATTTGATAATACTCGAAATACACTCTAATTTTTTAGGAGTGAAATTTCTCTTCAAGAGAAATGATAGTTGCGCCATTCAGGCGCAGAAGTGAATTTTCACTTTATTTTTTCAAGAAGCGGATTTCTTAACTTAACAATGGTCAGCTTTAATGATTAATATCTCGTTTTGCGGAACAGAGCGATGCTTTTCTCAGATTCGTTCATTTTGTGCAAAAACATGTCGAATGAGTTTTGTTAAGATTGGATGTAGGGGAGGAGCTAAACTTAACATTTACCAAAGTGAAATTACAGTCTCCTTTCGAGAGAATGAAACTATATATTCACTTCGCACTATAAAAATTGACTTTCGGAATGATTCTTCACTTCCTAAGAATAAAAAATTCACTCCTACTTACTCTTGCTGGACTGGCGCAACTACTCTCTTGGAGTGAAACTCAAAAATTTAAAATACATATGTGACATTAAATTCTTTCAGAATAATGCAATAAAAAATATCGATATTGTCTAGCAAGAAATTTAAAAAGAACAGTTAACAAGATAAGCAGTAGAGAGTAAGAATAAGGTAGCAAAAATTAATAATGTTGATATGGAAGTGTAAAAGTTATGATTCAAAGTTATAAATTCCGCGCATATCTTTTGATCCTGCTGTTCGGCGTTATTTAAAATCGAGAATTACGCAAAAACATCTGTTACGATAATCGATAGGATACTTTCGTTACATATCTTATCTCGTGAATTAATCTCGACGATTTATATTCGGCTTCCGTTGAACGCAAATTATTAAAAACAATTATTAAAATGCGAATAATATACATCTTAACTATTCGCCTTCCTTATCATGTCGGGAGTGATCGGGCCATTACTATTGCATTCGAACGATCGACAGCATTAAATTGTTTTACAATCTAACTACTTTCTAATTGCTGCTTTCTTCTGGTTTTCCAGCTATTCATTATGCGGACGCATTTCTGGACGCGACTATTGCTGCACTATAGACATTTTATTTAGCATAGATATAGAAAACTATCGATATGCGATTGTTGGATTACGCCGTGTTGGTTGAACGTGGTATCTAGAAATTGTTTTTCAATACTTGAATAAATTTGCAACGAATAACAATTTTTTCTATAGAACAAAAATTAAAAGTCTAAAGTTACTTTTCTAAAAGAAGAAGAAAGCATATTTTGTTTAAATACTTCATTCAGTTGCAACTTTTATGTAAATAAATAATAAAATAAAAACTAAATTAAAATAATTAATAATAAATTTACGTTATAAATATATAATTTAATTAATATTGATAGTTATATAAAATGTATATATAAATCTTTTAAACGTCAAATTTCTTTCTTCTGCAGAATATAAAATTTTATAAAGAAGAAATTGGCATTGTTACAAATTGCGAAGAAAGAAGAACAATTTGGCACGCAACTCGCGATACTTTGATATTTTGGTGTCGTATTAAGTTAACGAGCATACAGAGTTAACTGCTTAAAATCAAGCGTGACTAAAAGTATCATAAAACAGTAAACGGCGTTGAAACCTAGTCATCACTTTCTAGTTCATTGAAACGCATCAGCCAATGCACCGTGACGGTTTCAATTCTTCACGCGAATATTCCATACCATTTCTCAAGATTAATGAGGATAAGTTTGACTTGATCAGTTGTGTTTTTCTATCGATGAGAATATCCGATTTGACATAGATACATTAAATGTGTGAAAAATGTAATTGCATTTCTAGGAAAACTACACTGATGTGCACTTTTTTTATTTATAATAGTTGAAAAATGTTAAATTTATGAATAAATCTGTTCCTAAAAAAAAGATCAAAATTTTTTAAATAACGTTTTTAAATAATAAATATATAGGCAATGTTTAAAGGCAATAAATAAAAATATAGTAAAAAAAATAATAAAAATAATAGTTAAAATAATATTATATCGTATACATAAATATATATTAAACATAAAAATAGAAGATAATAGAAAATATGAAAGAAATATATTAAAGAGATATAATAAAATTCTATTCTTTGATCAATTAAGATAAAAAATGATTTATCTTGACAATTATAAGAGAGGAGACATTTTAATTTTTCTTTAATGTCCTCTCACAATATTTAAGATTAATTATTTAAAAAAGAAACGAACAATTATGTATAAAAATGCAATTCGACGGTTGTTGCAGGAAATCCATAAGAAGCCTCAGGCGCCGGAACCAACTCGATCTACGGTAATATCGAGCCCGAAGAATATTGTTCATTCTCCAAGAAGCGCACCGCGAAGCGACGGGCCTTGCCCTACGGCTTTCGAAGTTCCTACCAGTTGCGAGACGAGCTTCAATAATGACTCGAGATTATCGCGCGAGATAATCGGTGGTCCTGAAGCGAAGATCCAAGAGATCTATCGATCACCAATCTCATTTGCACCTTCTGATCAAATCGCACCGTCCGTGAACGCGACGAGAAGCAGCGAACAACCCCTCTTCCAGAACGTTGGCAACACGCCCGCGCAATCGTTGTCTTCGAGCAACGACAGCGTTATCACAAATGTCGGAAAAGGTGGTGGATATCCGACGCAGGTAGTTCCGCAGACGCCAACGAAACCCGAATTGTCGCATCCGATCAGTAGACTCTGCGACACAATTGAGGCCGAAGAGAAGAAGGAGACGTCGAAGACGGAAGTGACGAACGTGGAAAAGAGCGGAGAAGAGAGAATTGCGAGGATTTTTGTTAACAGCGACAATAACAATAACAACGAGGCAATCGTAAGCACGGAGGTGGCGCAGCGCGGACGATCGGTGGATGACCACAAGTGTGATCAATGTGGAAAGACTTTCGTCACGAGGGCGTCGCTCAAGGTATACTTCTTAATCATTAAATCAGACATTAATATTCTAAAAGCCACACATTTCGATTCCCAACGTAGATATTACAGATCTCACGTAGAGATTAACCCAATCATTAACCAGAAATTTAACGTGACAGGTTTCACTGCTGAATGACGAGCCTAACTATTTAGCATAGATCCTCAATTACCTTGGATTACACAAGTTCTAAACTATCAAACCCGACTGTTTCTCACTGATGATGTTCCTCACGCATGATGTTCCATAAGTTACAACGCAAATTACAACCTTCTCGTCTATTTTTACCCTTTTTTTGTTAACGTTAGATACCATGAGTCTCTAATTTCGCAGAATTTCGCAGAACTTAAGTGTCAGTTATGTTGGAATTAATGTCAGTTAAATTACTACCGTCCTTTTTTACGACATTACTTGCCTGGCGTAAGCAAGCACTTCATTCTTGATCGTGTACATGCTCTCATACCTATATCGATTATGAAGAATGAAATGCTAATGTCTCTAAGCCGTTCCATATACCTACTTTTCCTTCCTTCGTTTTTTGGCTCCATATATTTAAGCAGCAGCTCTGTCCTGTTACATCGCCGCGTTTGTGCCGATTACGAAGGAGAAACGATATATCGCGACTCCTACGCTCAATTTTCTCCTTTTTTCCCTTCGGCCTCGTGGCCTTGTAAACAGCCTAGCTACACATCGCCGTGTCTGTGTGATCGTCACAGGTGCATAGCCGAACGCACTCCGGTGAAAAGCCGTTCCGCTGCGCCGACTGCGGCAAACAGTTTTCGCAGCTGCGCAATTACAAGTACCATCGCAGCGTGCACGAGGGCACGCGGGAGTTCGCCGCCACTTGTCCGGAATGCGGCAAATACTTCAACGACCGCGGCTACCTGAGCTCGCACATGAAGATTCATCGGAACCGCAAGGAGTACGGCTGCGCGGAATGCGGGAAGAGCTTCAATCAACGAGTGGCCTACAACATGCACGTGCGCATACACACGGGCGTAAAGCCGCACCAGTGCGATCAGTGCGGAAAGGCGTTCTCGCGGAAGATGTTGCTCAAGCAGCACCTGAGGACCCATTCCGGCGAGCGGCCGTATCAATGCCAGGTCTGCCAGAAAGCGTTCGCCGACCGCTCCAACATGACCCTACACACTAGACTGCACTCCGGCTTGAAACCCTATCAATGCACCCTCTGCTCGAAGGCTTTCACCAAGAAGCATCACCTGAAGACTCACCTTAATTATCATACCGGTACCAAACCGTATTCCTGCACCAATTGCGGTGGTAGGTTCTCGCAAAGCAGCAATATGAGGACCCATTTTAAAAAGTGTATTGTTAACAATACTGTAGGTATGGCAACGAAATCTGGCGATGAAGCTGGTACTGATCGCACCGATGCCGACAGCAATATAGCGCCGCAGGTGATCCTGACCCCGCCCAACTCCGATCAGGAATCCAGTATCCTGACACCGATCTCGAAGAACGCTGTCGCGATAGAGAGCAACACGTAGCGATTTCTCTTAGCGATTTCTGTCTCAAAAGACAGAATCTCATGAATAGAAATTAGCGAAGAATAACAGAAAATATTATTGTGGCCAATCCATCACCATCTTTATGGTGATGGTAGATATTTGATGATAGATAATATATGATACATTTGTCGATTGTAAATCGACTCAAACTTTATAAGTTTCAACGACATTTGTAAATAATTTCTAGAACGAATCGAATCACTCACGTCTGAATTAACGTAGCGTTATAAAATTATTAGATATTAAAATTTCCTTCAAATTAGTGTTACAAAATATGCAGCTTATTTTCGAACAACCTAATGCTAGTTAATTGAAGCAAGATTGCGTATCTCGATATGGTACGATAATCATTGCGTTGTGCTTTTCAGTTCCTGTATTTATTGAACTAATCTCGTTGTACACACTCCATATTCTAAT
The DNA here is from genome assembly GCF_001594055.1 of Mycetomoellerius zeteki. Lineage (NCBI taxonomy): Eukaryota > Metazoa > Arthropoda > Insecta > Hymenoptera > Formicidae > Mycetomoellerius > Mycetomoellerius zeteki. The sequence continues at coordinate 1,270,010 of NW_017256127.1, forward strand.
CTAATCTAATCTAATATTTAACAATCTAGAATTTAATAATTAAAAAAATGATATTAAATTTTTCATAAGAAATTTATCGTTCAATTTGGCCAAATTAATTTATTTTGTTCATCTTTATTTTGCAAAAATAATGCTTTAAAATGTTGATTATTTTTTTGCACAAATCTTTTCTCAGATTTAAAAAATATACAGGTTAAATAGATATATATATAAAATATTTAATTGCTTTAAAAGTAAATCTTTAAAATTTGCAGATTCTTGGTTTCTGTTTAATCCGCAATATAGAGAGAGAGAGAGAGAGAGAGTGTATATTTTTTTTTTATTTGAATTTTAGTCTAACTTAGGCAGTTTAATTATAAAATAGAAGAAAAATGATATATAAAGAGAAGAAAACCAACGTTATATTCATTATATTATAATATATCTGTTTAACGTATGGAAGATATTTCAATTTTAAAAACTAAAATTCGAAATCTCTATTTTAACTCTTTTTCATGTACATTCAGTAATTGATGGTCTTATATACTCTTATACCAAAAATGATTTAAGAAGTACGTCGTTTCTTTATTGCGTACCAAACAGTTAATAGCTCCTTCGCCGAATCTGCAACATGTGATTGCAACACAACAAGTCCAATTGTCGGTTGCAACACGGCAATTGCAAATACAATCGAAAAGTCTGCAGCCGTTTGTAGGAAGTATCTCCTTGTATTTGAAAGTAACTCGTCGGACTCCGGAGAGTAATCGAGCTTCCATATCAGCGCAAATAGTTTTGTAACAACCTTTTCTAGGAAATATCCCTATGGCAGCGTTTAAGGATTTGTTCTGGAGCAACTTTGTCAGCGGCTAAGGCGTTTTCTCAAAAGGTAAAAACTATCATGGTTTATTTTTACGTTAAATGTCGCGAAAGTAATTCGAGATTCTATTGAAAAAAGATACTCAAATTTAAAAATAATTTTTTTATAAAAAAGTTATGATGATTCAGATAAATCGAGAATTCGAAGAATCTAAGATAAGAGAAATCTGAGATTTGATCGGTAGAAATTAAAAATCAAAACATTAAAAGCTTTCCTTTTCTAATTACTTTAATACGAATATGAAAACATATAAAAAAATAATTTACTGAATATGTAAGGCAATAAAAATCGTGGATTAAGAAACTAAGTAAAATTATTTGCTAAAAATAATGCATTTTTCTGTATGTAAGATACTTTTTACATGTATAAAATTAAGATGTTTATACCGCTGCGCGCGCGCCATACAATTGTATATATTCTCTCGATACAGTAATATATTTATAATAAAATTTACAAAATTATTGTATGTTGATAGAAAAATATGTTTAATGTATGCGTATATTGACTATGTATTTGAAGCATATCAAATACATGAAATACAAATAAGCATTTATATATTGTACAGCTATATTTAGTTGAATAGATCGAATCATCTGTTCAATAAATAATAAAAATAAAGATAACACAAAAGACGAAATCGCTTCGATACTTTCTAACTCGAAAACGCAGTGTTTTATTTATCTTCATTGAAAAATATCAATTTTCCTCATCGAAAGTATGTTCCTTTGATAATACTTTACGTTTAGGTGCACCTGCAGTATACCTTGTGTTTGGAGCAAGGGGCAATCGCGCGACGCACTTACGAAATATAACGGTGCATCGCGGGCAGAACATACGGACAATGACGATAAATCGTATCCGCGACGGTGTTCCTGTCTAGGTGCCGGTGGAATTATCGTAAATTCTGCCGCACGACATAAATAGCCCGTTAATATTCAAGCGCAAGTGAATGACTCTCTCGCGGCAATATGTCATATTTTTCAGGAGTGTTGCGGTGGGATGCACTTTTGCCATTACTACGTGTAATGCTTATTAAGTCGTGTACACTTGTGCGCTCACACATGAAATATTACCTCTTACATTAACATTATCAAAGTATCAATTTGCAATTTCACATAAACGCGCTTCTGCGAACCCTCTAAGAGGCCGAGCACACGGTATTGAAGTATCCGTAACTTTTTCGTGAAATACAATGTGTTTCCAATTTACACTTTTAACAATCTTGAAATAATTTAAAACTTATATACGATCAGTGTTTTTCACAATTGATTAAAATTACATCCACGGTTACTGCAATTTGGATAATACTTCCTCTGTTACGCTGCGTTATGCATAGAAACGGACTGGCTGTTTGCTCGTTGGACTGGACCTTGGGTATGCGCACAATAATGGCAAATCGCTGGCACGTGATGGTTTGTAGCTCTCAGAACATATCAGGTTACAGAAATAATCTTGGGAGAAGCGTGGATGCTGCGAGCGGATGATGCGCGAGATGCGAAATAACAGATCCGCAGACTCGCGCGCGTACCGCACGTACAAGGTCAAGCGTATACTTGTATAATGGATCATGGACACCATGATCGAATCGGAGGATCAATGGAAATGAGAATAAGCAGTGCAAGGTAAATGTTTTTAATCTATTAGAAATAAAGTGAAAGAAACAAAATAGAAAAAAGGAAATATATATATATATGGATTATATGATGAATAATGAAGTGAATTTGGATTAATAGATCTTATACTTTAATGTTTTGATTATTTATATTTCAATAATTTTTTTCAACTAACAGAATATTTTATATTAAAAATTAAAAAATTATGAGAAAGAACGGCGAAGAAAATTTTTTTTTCATACAAAACATTTAACTTCCTTCAATTTACAGCCAAGAAATAAATTTTGAACTTCGTTAAATATAGATTTCTCGTATAATATGATGTCATAAATTAAATATTATTTTATAGATACATAATTATAAAATCTAATTCAGATCTTTTTAAAAGAAATCTGTGTATGTGTGTAAAAGTTTCTAAATTAGCTTCTTACTGAAACGTCGGAAATTTTTGTTTTTCATTACAATTTATAGAGAAAGACAACAAATGTCTCTTGTCACATAAAAATTGATCAATAGCTTTAGCGATTATGAAAGCCATACCAATGTCCTTTGTTCATTCAACGATGCACTTCCCATTCTTTATCCCGCCGTCTCACCTATCACTATAAGCCATTATATCAGCCGCGATTCTCTTCACTTCCCATTCACCTAATCTGATCGGGAGAAATGGCATCTTCAGTGAACATATGTAGTCGTAAAGAAGATCTTGAACCTGCTCGCTTAGCAAAGACACGACAAAGCTATAAAGATATTATGCACAGTCCAAGCCGAGTCATCCTCGATGCATCGTTAATTAAGCTCATTAGACATTTTATCATGTACAATCCTCAACTTGACAGACTGGTGACCTCAGGTCGAAAGTTGCCTTAACACTTACATAAAATTGAGAGACGCATTTGAGAAACGTGTTTATCAAATGCAATCTCTGGCATTGATAAATCTATAATTTAATTTTTCGCTCATCTTACATTATTATTTGCTCGTTATATTGATATTTCTGAAATTAAAGCTAAAAAAAACTAAAGTCAATCGAAAAGTTTTCGATCTTGTGATTTTTTGTTAAAAATAAAAAATGTAACAAAAATTAATTTTTATAAACAGGTTAAATATCATCTGAAATACTAATTAGAAATATAGAGATGATCTCATTTTTTTTAAATACCCCTCCTCCATTTAAAAATGTATAATAATTTAAATATTCTTAAATTAATTTTTAATCTGCACTTATATATACGAACTAAAATAAACACGGAAACGAATCAAGCCGTTATTAATAAATACTTTTCTACGATTAAACGTAAATATATGTTACTTTACAAAGAGATTAAAAACATTCATTTTCGTAATAACAGCCATAATTTATTCGCTCCACATCATTATTCTATTGAATACCATACATTGCACTAAAGTTACCATGTGTAGAAGATATGACACTAAAATGCATTCAATGTTTGAAAAGTACATTAAGCAAACACTTATTAATTTAAAAATATTATTGCAATAATAATGTATTCAAGATGAAAGAGCTCCTTTTACGAAACTTTAAGAAAGAAATCCGATCGGTGATCGGCATATGCACGAATCCGCGCGAGCTTTCTCTTGCCCGGCTTGGTCTAATGGAAAATACGGGGATTGTTGCTTTCCGGAAATAACTGGCCCCATTCCAATTATATGCACTTGTGCGAAAGTATCAATAACGTCCAAGAATGCACTTCCGCGATTAAGTAATAAAAAGAATACTATGAAGTCGTGACGATCAGAAAAAAATCTAAATTATGTAAGAAAGTGATTTAGATTCTAGTGCAACCTTCTAGTGCTATCTTAAAATAAGTAATTTAAATTTTTTAATTTTTTAATCGGTTTATACATATTTATGTATATATATATATATATATAGAGAGAGAGAGAGAGATTAAAGAACGTTAAATCAGATCGTTTTAACATTAATAAAGTAAAAGCTGCAAAATTAAAAGGATAAAAAATAAATTTTAAATAAGAAAATACGTCGATTTCTTAAATGTATGTTTTTAGATATTTCCCTTTTATATTATTAGAGCAGTTTTATGAAAATCGTACATACTTTAATTATACATAAATTTATTTTGACATCTTTGTTATTTATCTGTGTTCCCATAATATTCTTCTGTGATGGTGACAAATAATGTATCTGCTTATTTTGATTTATATATTTGTCAGTGAGAAATTATATTTCCGACCTCCGTGTATCCGTGACCTATGTGAGTTTGCAAATCAGCACTGGCATTTTAAGACTTCTTGTTTGAACCGACCGAAGCATCAGATAACGTCCGTTAGAACTGGTTATACCGACACGGTGCGTTACGATCCTGCGGCGCGATGCGGAAGATAAACACCGGATAGAGGTCCATCGCGCCTTCGGGTACGGCGACTGTGACCTCCTGAACTCGATGGCCGAGAAGGAGAAAATACACCCGACCGACCGCTTCCACGTTATTTTTTTTTTAAATCGTCCGTTCCACTAATTAGCAGTACTCACGGAAGACTCGCAGGATTTTCGGTGTAAGCGCATAACTCTCTAGTAAATGTGGAACACCTGGAAGAAATGGAACAATCTTACATCAATTAATTCATGATAATAAAGAATACATGGATATAAATAGTATATGTACGTATGCATGGGAGATTCGTGTTAAATGGAAATGTAATCGTATTTCAGATAAATATTATCGACTGTTGTAATCAATTTTTTTCAGAAACAAAATCGCGTACAAAAATATTTTATTCCGCATATTTTTAAATTTAATTTTCCATTATCGCTATTTTTCCGATTATATAATACTATACTTATTAAAAATTCAGGAACTACATGATACATCTAAAAGAATTTCGTATCCTACTTCATAAATTTGATGTAGTAAATAGTTTAGTAAGATATTCAATAAAATTTGATTACTCAATTTTTGATGTATTTAATATTTATTAAAACAAATTTATTAATCAATTTAATAAATATTATAAACTGTTAATCATCACTTTTAAATAATTTCTTTAAATACCTGCGATGTTAAAATTTTTAATTCGATTTATTGATAAATTTTATAAATTTTATAAACTACTTATCAATTTTTAAATAATTTATTTAAATATCTATAGTGTTAAAATTTTTTATTTGAACTATTAATTTTAATTATCATTTATTTTTAAAGAGGAAATCGCGAGCAAAAAAGAACGTATACATATACTGTGAGAAGATTAGTCAACATCGCTACACTCTAATCATCAATTTGCATATTCATATAAGATTTATGACTCACTGTCAATTTACATATTCATAATTGAGTCGCTTGAGATGAAATTACGAGTGAGAAAAATCGATTTCTAATACTTCATGAATACACCGTTTTAGCAAGTTGGATCCTACAAGAAGTTCACCTGCGTCTATATCTACATAATCATATAATTGAAGTCAATTGACAAGTCGCGTTGTAACTGCGATAACGACACCGACCGCAATCGCGGTTGCTAATAAAACGTATCTAGACGGCACTACACTTAACCCCGAGCGATTGCAAGTCAGAATCGTTCGACTTCCTCCTGCGAGCTCGCTTGCACCCGAGAACAAGAGGGACGGCGAGAAGAGATTCTCGCGCGCGCAAAAACGATTTTTCTCGCGCTAGGCCAGTTAAATTGTGAACGTTACGTAAACGTCGAGTAAGCGATCGTGTAAGAAACAGAATTGCATCTCGCGCTGGAGAGTTACTCGCCACATATTTAAGAGTTTGCGTCACGAGCAAACGGTATTGTTCCCCCCGCGGAGCATTAAATGCTTTTCGATTAATACCTACTAGATGATTTGCGTGGGGTATCTTAGAATAAGGTGACCTTTTAACCGTGAATTCCTCGGCCGAGTTTGATGCCGATTTTTCTGTAAGAGTAACACTCTTTGGCCGGTATTCATAGTCAGTTATTATATTCAAGACCGTCTTAAGATATCATGAACCAATCAGAGAGCATTAGCGTCTTAAGACATTACTTAAGGCGATATTGAAATAAGAATCGACTATGAATACCGATCTTTGAAATGAAATGTGTATTATGTATTTTGCTGTAATATTATTGTTGTTTAAATTAACATTTAATACACACAATGAGTCATTTATATCCTGCGTATTTCTTTTCTTTGAAATATTAAGAACACCAAGTAATTATTATAATTAATTATAACATTTATATATAATTTTGTAAATACACCTTATAAATACTTCCTAAAGATACTAAAGTATATGTAAGAATCATTTAATATCTTATACTTGTAAAAGTGATGTAAATTAATCCGAAACATAAACGATCCATTGTATGTATATTATAAAAGACTAAAAAATCATTGTATTAAAGGTTAAAATTATAATAATGTGTAATGGGTTGTTTAAAAGATTCATTTTATAAATGCTTATATTGCGCTTTACTATATAATTTCTGTAACTAGGTTTAACGTGCTTCAAATCGTTTCTTATAGTAATTCTTATAGTAAATTGCTATTCCTCGAAACACTGTTTGTTATTATTAAAGATTGATTAATATATTTAACATTTTTTAATTCGGGATGTAGAAATCTGTTACACTGCAGCATAAAATTTTCATTAGGGAAGCATCATCTACAAGTGGATCGAGACACCCACGCAAGGAAATGGGAGTTCCAACGGCTATCATTTACGTGTCGGTATATCTAAAATTGTTATGTAGAAAAGCCTTCCAGCAGTTCCAGCACATGCGAGGTTTGAGGTTATTAGGATACAAAATCCTACGGTGTATTGTATTTGCTTTCAAGATGAGGAAATAGAAATAGCGAAATTAAGATCATCGGAGTAATCGATGATCTTACACCACGGTAGCAGTAATCATCTTACAAGTAAATCGGCACGTTCGGTGTCACGAAGGCTAGATCGTAACAAGACCGGTCTAACCAGTCGATCTCAATGTAGGTGGCACAGATTGAAATTATTGATAAGCAATAGCGAAATAACGTTCAAGAAAATCAATTGGTCCGTGACAAAGATTATCAGAGTAGATATGCAATTTTAAGAATAAAGACCTTTTATTTTGTGGATCATTGAATTAAAATCTCCAAAAAAAATTCATTATTTTTATTAGCATATAATAGTATAAGTATTGTGTTGTACAAAAAAATTGTATTTATAAATCTATGAAAGTGTAATGAAATATTGTAAAATAGCTGGATTAGTCGCATAATTCACGGACAGTAATATGCAGTTATTTTAAATTGTTGGTTTTCTTTGTAATATTTATTTTTACAAATTTATATATGCATATTTTTTTATATCATTTGTTAATAAAAATTACATTTTTTCTGCAATGCACGCAGTATTTCATTTATTTCATTCGTTTTACTTCTTCAAACTAAGCGAATACGATATGAATCTATAAAAAGTTTTAATATGTTAGCTAATCGAAAGGAATCCTTAATCCATGCATGATTATTGAGATATGACGACTCCGCAAGTCAAGATTATAATTTAGGAACGACATAGATTTAAATCAACAGCATACATTATAAATATCATTTCTGATTCCACGCAATCGTATATCAAAAGTTATTTTACACTTGATTTTGTAACTCATATATGTTAAATATTCATATATAATCAATATAAATCATCTAGCTTGTGTAGATCTTATTAATTTTGCTATATAATTATGTAGAAAATATAAATTTTTTAAGCCAGGTTGGATCCAATCTTCATTAATACTAACCATATAAATTTTAGCTGTATTTTACGATTAGTCAGAGACTGATCTTAAAAGAGGGAAACTTCTACTGTCGGCTATTATCGCCGATTTATCATTGTCAAAAGATAATGTATATGCTCGATCGTTACTTCCGCGTATCAATTATCATCGCGATGCTCTGCGACAAGTAATTAATCAAATACTATTTGAACAAATTATATTAATTGCTCGAAAAAATGTTATGTAAATTGCATTATTAAAATACACAACAAAATTAACGTGATTTTTATAAAAATTAGAATTATATGCAAATTTGAAAAAAAAAAAACAAACTCGACTGCAATGTTAAAGATTGAACTTTTCGATATAACAGAAATATGAATATCCAAAGATTAATGAAAATGAAAACTGAAAGAATCTAAAAAAATGTTTTTTTATTCGAATGTATCTTCATATGTAATTATATGTCTATAGAATTTATACATCATGTTCATCGTTACTCAAACCTTCGAAAGCATCTTCGATGAGAAATGTAGAACAGATAATGTAAAATATGAAAGGGGATAATAAATTCTCCTTACTATTATTGCTATCAATTTTTATCGCGCAATATAAATATCTATCAAATGTATTTCCATACTATAATAAATATATTTTATTATTATTTATTATTATAGTAAATGCATAAATAAAATACCTTCTTATCTTTATTTATATCCTTATATTATACACATATAAAATTCAAGGAAACTTTATATATTAGGAATACTGTTTTTTTGCAACAATTTATATAATATTTAATCTTTAAGTAAAATATTTGAGAAAAAACGTTAACGTTATTAGTAAATGTTTATTCATATTTATGACAATCATTTTATGAAAGTTGAAATTTTAACACGCATTTAAGAAACAATTGGTTGAAATTTTGACATTGTTTTAAATATAGAGAATAAAGATGAGAATATTTTCTGTACATTGTTGTTTTTTATTTACACAAAAAAATGCTGCACCAATCCATAAAAAATTTTCTGCTGTGCACGAAGATAATACTGTGAGTGATTGGACTGTTCACGAATGGTTCCAATATTTCTGCGTGGTGATTTTAACTTTTAACTATATCGATTTGCTACGCCCGACGATTGATTGAGAACAGCATCAGAGAAATGAACTTGAAAGATGGCTTAAAATTGTAAAAAACGCTGTATACATTACTGATTAAAGATATTTTAAAGCTTAAAAAACAGGGAAATTATTGGCCAATAAATATTTACTAAAATAATTATACAATTCCTAGGAAACAATTATTTGCAAGAAACAATTTCTCATCTTTATAAAGATATTTTTATAAAACTTTATTTCCTTTTTATTATTATTATCTTTAAATAATTGAAATAAAATGATCTGAAACGAAAAAGACTAATTAATATTACGCGAGAAATAATACTATAAAGTTACTCCGCCAACGCCCGATATCTCTTCTTAGTTTCTTCCTCTTCTCAGATTGTTAGACCTCTTTCTTCTCAGGTTGTTTAACCTTTTTCTTTCCTCCTCTTCAAGTTACACTCGCATAACGCAAAAAACACTCGTGGATAATTATACACTCGCGCGCAGATCAATGGAAGTCTTTCGCACAACACTTACAACACTACTGTTTATGTTTAAGATAGTTAACGTACGATGAATAATTGTTTATTGTAATTATCAAGAGATACAATCATCTTTCAAAGGATAATACATGAAGTGTTTTGACTCACTACCTGTTCGCTCGAGTGTTAATGTGTGAGTAATAGCACGGTGATCTTTTATAAATACGACGTACTATACACCGCAAAAACAAGTACCAAGCACTGAACCAAAACTGTACGTAAATACAATAAAATATTCATTGAATTATGAAAAGATAATGAAAATTGGTCCAATGAATTCCCATAATGATTTAGATTATAAAACTATTCCTAGAATTCATTGCAAGAATGAATATATAAATGTATAAATATAAAAATAATAATTGTATAAATGAATCCAGTTATTGTATCAATGAATTAACTACATTAAGTCGGACATTGATTAATGATCATTCATTAGACCAAAAATGAACAAAATTTTTTTCAGTGAGGCCGCGTATCAGTCGAAATATCTAACGAGTGATTAAAAAAATTGATCTATATCAAATATTCAATTCCATGCAAAGAGAATAAGTTGCAATTTTATGAATCTAAAAATTATATGAAACGCTTAAAATCAAAATAAAATATAAAAAGTTGACATGTTCGTTGCAGTAAATTGCACTATTCCGTTATTTTCATAAAATGAGTTATTTCACTGATTTACATATCGAAATTCCGTTATTGTTGAGAACGTTATAAAAGTGACGAAACAATTTTCTCTGTGTAACAAAGCTATGACGAAAGGCATGTGGAACTCGAACGATCGAAGTCATTCAACGACCACATGAATAGACTCGATCTATTAACATTGCGCAATATGCATTGTAGGTGTGTGTGTGGACTACTTGTTTTACGAGACTCCAATCTATGATGCCAGTGACATAAATGAGTTCTAAATACTCAGCATGCTGTCTCTCAATAGGAACGGTGTTACGTTTCCAGAATCGCCTACATGTATAAAGTTAACAGTATGGAAATATATGTGCGTATCATGGTTTATGTGCAATCAAATCGCTAAAGGTAAAAGTATTGTTCATATATTTTCAAACTCTCTTTTATCATTAAATATAGGTTGAAATGGAATGCGATGCTACGCGATCTCGTTGAAGCAATTTAAATTCGATTAGTATATACGGAATTATGTAGTTTTATTTATGATACAAAATAGAGTTCCAATTGTTACAAATGTTTCTGATGCACGTTTAAAATAATCGAGTTGTCTTTCAATTTTTCGTTCGATTAATTGAAAAAATTCGATTTACTTTTTTTATATTTTACTATTTTATTTTCAAATTTTCGATTTACTTTTATTTTATTTTTTGTTTTTTAAAATAAATCTTAGATTAAAATAAAACTTATATAAAAGGAACAAAAAGTATGTTATAAAATAAAAAGGATTTAGATTAAATACAAAATGTGAAGATGAAGAAAGAAGCGATAGTTTTAAAATGCGTTATATAATCGATGTATCCGTGCTGCGGTTGCAACGCCTTTACATTTATGATCAATTAAATTTCACTTCGTCAAACGAAATTGCAAGGCGTGGCCTTGGAGAGCATTGTCGATAATTAAATTATTGACGGTTATTTTACGTCAATGAGTAATAGTTATTACCTGCAGCAGTGGCACATTTTGATATCAAAACAAACAGATACCTAATATATGTTTGTGAGGTGTAGCGTCTATTTTCTAAATTTTAGTAGAATTCTGATCCTTCTCGAAAGTCTCCTAAAATTTTTAATATATTTTAAGAAAAGTTTTAATAATTTTTTTAACATTCAAAGCAATAAAGAAATAAACAGATTTCTATAATTTCTTGCTTTTTGGATTAAAAAAAAGATAAATTTTTAAAACCTTTTTTAAAGATTTTACATTTTCTGTTATTCTCTATAACCTATATTACAAAAATTTTATCAAAAAATGTTATAATTCAAATTGATCAAAATTGAAATGAAAAGATTATTGTCAATTTTTCTATTTTTGTAAACAAAAATTGAGAACATATGTAAATATGTAAATATGTGTACAAATCACGCTTTATTTCACATTTAATTGCAAAACTCTTTTTAAAGCATATCAGGATCAAATCTTAGAGAAAAATTAGAACTTTATCGGTTGCATCGGAATTTAAAAAATCAAATACTAGTATAGAGATACCAAGTGTTTGCGCGCAGACCGATTTTTTAATTTAATTGAAGCTCTGCATTAATAGTCCAATAAAGTATTATTAGATTAATATCCATTGTTAATATCTGTTATTAATAGATAAAATTGTTCTTAATTTTACAATACTTTTAATTTCTTTTTAAACAACATCGCCTTATCCAATCCTTATAAAGATCACCAAAGCTAATTAATTTCGCACGTGTAGAGTAAGATATCACGCTTGCACAACTGCAACCACATTAAAACCGCAATCAATTATTGTTACAGATCGCTCGAATAATTTGTCTATCAGACAAACATCAAGACAGAGATACTTACTAATCGATAAATAACCTGGCTGTTTGACGAAAGCAATTACTCGATATTCCATCCATCGTATTTCAGCATATTTAATTATACGTGATTTATTGTTTATAATGGATGTCATTAATAATTAATGAATATTGAATTTAACGCGTTTTATTTTCGAGCGTTTACAAAGTAATATAAACAAAAACTTTTCTTTCATGTGTATATTTCAAGAGAGAGAGAGTATATAAAAAATATAAAATTTTATTTATTTTTGTATATTATTTATTTATAAGTTTATCTATTTATTTTTCTGAAATAAATTTCCAATGTATAAATTGTCACATAATTCTCCGTCAAATAAACAAATGCGCGACAAAATCGTTAACGTTAACATTGAACGTTAATGCTTTACGCCAGTTAATGTCTCGATGGAGAATTTTCTTGACGATGTTACATCGTAAGTGGTCCGGAACAGGTGCAAGTCAACGGCCAGGAATCTCGGCAATAACAGGATTAAAAGCAAGCAATGCGATGTCGAGAGATCGTATAATTTCGCGAGGAATAAGTAAATCACTAGCATTTTTTTCGTTACACGCGTATGCGTCCTTGAAGAACCAGGGGCGATCGTATGCTCGCGGTCGATAATTTCGCCGATCAGGCACAACATAATAAACATCATATGTAATAATATATGTCGGACCAAGTAAACCAGTTTGCGAAGCAATATTGACCAACCCTGGTTCATAACTAGAAGCTCCAGTTCCCACGAATAATCTCTTTTATAAGGAAGAGATATAGGCAATCTTTATTTATTGTAATTGCTTTTTTACATATTGAATATTATGAATTTTACTGATCAGGCTAAGAATTTATGACACAAATTAGGAAACAATAAAGATAAAAATATAAAATATAAAAATCTAATATAAAAACTATAATACCTGTTTATATAATATATTCACATGTGTTTAGTATCAAATATTTTATGTAATATATATTTAGATATTTGTTTTATCATATTGCTAATTATATTTCTTTCAAATTATATTAATATAATAATAATAATTAAATTCTAAAAAACTTGTAAAGATTTCTATCTTTTTCAAATAAAAAATTTTGAATATTTGATAGAATTAAAAAAAGAAGAATTGATAGCTTAACTAACTTTTAAATCATCTTTTAATGTCACCCCATTAAACTTTAAAACACCAGCCTAATGTTACCGGTTTAATAATTTGTAACCGGTCAGAATAGTCTAATCACTGCTCTTCTAAACACGGCCTTAGCAAATAAAACACGAAGAAAAAAAAAGAGGTGCACGAGAAGATTTACGTTTCGCACGAGAAGCGTGTCCTAGACCTGTATTAGAGGGTTATTAGCGTCGTTCAGTGTTGAGATATAGTCTAGAACAGAACAGCAGGTATCAGCCGGTAGTAAACGTCGGTGCTTGGTAATTATATTGACCGTGCAGATAAAACAAGTCCGACACGTCGCCGCGAGTAACGTGTTTGCTAATGAAATGTCACGGTGCAACTATGCATTATACAATACTTTATATGCATTCGTGGACACGAAAGGTCGATCGGATCACACGTCAAGAGATTCAACACCAATTTTGACGTAAACTCCGAGATATGGATGATAAGTATGAATGTAATGTTGCATTAAATTTTAAAGTCAATATCATGTATAATTTTTTTTCTTTGTGCGACAGATAATTTTATTAATAATGATATTTATATATCATTTTGCAACAATAAAGTAATATAATTTTTTAGTAGTTATTTGACCTTATAATTAATATTATCTATAAAAGAGTATAAAATATCTTGCACGAAATTAATTTGTTCTTTGACTGGATCTGTTGCATCATCCTGATGAGATATGTTTGATATATTACCTTATAAATTAATATATCAATGCAAGCAATATTAATTTGTTAATTAATTATTGGTTGCTAATAGAAAATGACAAACTAATTGAGCAAAAATCATTCTCAACAAACAAAGCAAATTCTCACAATGCACATTCAATATAAAAAAATCTCTCTTTTTTTCTTTTTAACAGTTTGACTTCTCAACATTTCAACTTTAGCTCGACTAAGCCTGTTTCTTTCAATTAATCAAAGACATCAATCAATCAATGTCATGTCAATCAATTAATAAAAATCGGTCGTCTTAAGATTAAAGGTATAAATTAATTCAAAAAAGGAAAAAAGGACTCGTATGACATCGATTCGCGGCACTGATTAATTACGAAGCGTGCAGAGTATAGCATACGTATTTCTGATTCAAGATCTAATCTTGTCTTGTTAAGAATTTATTCGTACTTTGTTATATTATGTATATCTTCTGAGATTATTTTGTATAATGTATTATATATATATATATATCAATCGTATTACATTTCTTAAACAAACGCCAATCTTATTTTATCGTTACGATCGCAATGATTAAGTTTTATGTTCTTTAATAAAATAATCATCAGAATAATATTGCGTAAGTCCATTAAGTTTTTGTAATTTGCTAAATCCATGACAATGCCAACATCGCAGTCAATACGGTGGCAAGAATCTGAGCTAGTAATTCAGTAAGAAAACAAGCGACTTTAGTAAGCGGCACATGATGCTTGTCCCTATAATAAGGAGTATGGCCAAGTCGTCATTAATCCTATTGGTACCGACAAAATTATTTTTATTAATATAAACATAGTTTTATTTATCATTAAAATACAATATTAATTAAAAAATGGCTATATATGCTATGATTAAGTATTATTTAATAGTAGTATGAATCACCATAGTTTTATTAATGTGTTTAGAATGTTAAAATTTTTTAAGCGAAGTTAGTTTTGACATTACAATGTTCTTACCTTCAGTTGCAAAAGTTACAAATTGCCAAATGAATACAATTTACTATATAAGAAAAGTCGATAGACTCAAAGTATGAACATAATACTCACGTCAACAGTGTTAAAATTTCCCCCCACGTCGCATTACAATCTTCAACTCTACATGTTCCTTTGGTCATTCTCCTAATATCTCTTGCTTCACATGATCACAGTCAACGGTCTTTCACAGGATATAAAAAATGTCATGTAATGCGTTATCAATTAATTTTATTGATGAAAAATATGCTCATAATCTCATAATTTTTTCGGAGTGCGCACCATTTGAATTTGTACAAAACACAATTTTTGTTACGAAAACTCGTAAAAACTTTTTCTAACATATCATTTTTAATATTGCTAATAACTTTTTAAATAGCTGCTACTAAATCTGAAGTTTTTCGATCTTATCTATACATGGTCTTTGATATTAATCTTAGCTTTTACTTGATTTTAAAATATTTTTCATCAATAAAATTAATTGATACACAAACATTTTATTAAATTTTATTTAAAAATTACAGACTCATTAAAAATTACAGACTTTCCTCTTTTCAATAACTTTTTCAATAATTGAATACTTTCGACAGCTAATTAGTTTCAACACCTTCCCGTGGAACACCCTGTATAAAATATTCATATAATATTTCAAAAAATGAATTGTAATGAATATTTATCATAAATATTCTGTGCTGTCTGGAATAACATATTTTTATAACATTAATTATCTTTTTGGTATAAAAATGAATCATTCTCTAAAATAGTGTAAAATATTAATAACTACTTTTATTTAAACTTACATCACGAGATCAGAGATAGTACATCTCCTATTCATTTAACGAAATGTCAATGGACAAAGAAAGAAGACATTATCATGTTTTCTCCAGAAACTTTACGAAAATGTACGCACTTTTTCGTACGTCTCCACTTTTTACGCTCCACGAATTGCAAAATGCCATCTCCCGAAATGTTCGTGACAACTCTCGCCTGTTCCGGATGCGTTGCTCAGATAGCAAGGTGATCCGCGTTCGTGAGAGCCGCAAGTTCTCTTGAAAGATCGAGGGAACGAGGGTAAAAGAAGAACGGCAGTCTCAACGAAGACTTGATTTATGTGTCATTCCACGGAACGGCACACCCGCCCGCTCGAGTGTGAAACAAATAAATTTCAGGCAAAGTGAGGCGCGCCGCGAAAATGCACGCGCGGCTAAAGAGCAACCTGACTCGGTGATTAATCAATCGGCGAGATGAGAAACGAAGAACTAAATTGTAGCGAGTAAAATTACGCGGGACATGACCTCCGTCATTATTCTTCTCCTCGATTACACGACTAATTTGTAAAATTAGACGAGAAATGTACCTCTTCGTACATATAGCGATGAAAAAAAATTGTAATAGCGTTCAGAGCAGCAAATTGCAAATTAAAGTAAGAAATATTTGTGCAAGATAAAATAAGAGATATTTGTGAACCAAATAATATTTAACTGTGAAATAATAACTGTATATAAATTGATAAATAAAAATAAGCGGCTAAACATAGGATAGGGTAAAATTTTTTTCTTTTATGAGGCTATTCCGGTCAGCGAGAACATTTATGTTTAATTATTTTACATTAAATAAATTATGTATGTACTGAATTCTGAATCAATAGTTTCATTATAGTAGGTAATATATTAGGTAATATTTAAAATTGAATAAATGCACTGATTTCGAATTGATAGGTTATTTTAACTTTTCCATCGTCACAAATTGAAAAACGTTATCAATTTTAAAATTAATTATTGCAGTGTAACAACAGTTTGAGCCAATTTCTTAGGCAATGCATCAATTAGAAATAACTTTTGGATTACGCGAATTAGATGAAAACTAAACATTATTTTTTACATACACATCTAATATATTTCTGATTCAAAATTAAAATTTAATTTTGCGATGACATGTTGCAAAAAATATATCTAACGTGATAACAGAATAAATGCCAACAATTATAAAATAATGTCAAGTTTTTAACAATAAGATAAAAATCTACTTTTCGAAACAAACGAAGAATGTAACAAAAAACTCGTACATGTAATTGAAGGGCTACCGCTTCTGGATGTATTATTAATCATGTAATTAGTAATCTGTCGCAGTGCGTCATAAGATTCGTTTCTCGTTTCTGATGAAGTACAAAAATAAATCACACTTACGAAACCCTCGATCGCTTCAAGCTATAAAAGAAAACATTTTGCTTTTTAAGCATCAGTGACATCAATCACAAGTCGTAAGAACTAACTGTAATTATATTAAAAATAATTAAATTTATATAGCTATATAGGTTAAATATCATCATATAAGAAACGGGTACTCATCATATAAGAAACGGGTACTCATATAGTTTACACAGCGATAAAATGATTATATTACTTGATATATTATTTGATATATATAATGACTATATTATTTGAAAATAATTTTTTAGAATTATTTAAAATTATTTAAAATTAGTAAATGTAAATATTCATATTTTGTTTATTTTTACATTTATTAATGATAGTGATAACAGAAAATAAACCTGCTCCGTTTCTCTTTACTACTTTTTTTGTAAAAGTCAAGCTTATAATCGCCGCGGATAATCATATTAATTGATTGACTATACATTATAGCCATTCACCTCAACAAAATACGTATAAAACACAGCCTGTCATAGATATTTGCCCTCTTCACGTTTTATCGCCTAATAGTCTTTAAAATTAAACTACTCTTACGAAGTTCCTTCTTCTCGCTTAGAGCTTACAACCTGCAAAAAGGAGCGCTCTACTTCCTATCAAGATTGGATGGCTATTTTTCCCAATGCCTACCGATAACGTTTATCGCTAAAGTACATCTCTCTTTGATACTTCATCTTTTTTTAGATGAAACGAATTAATTGAAGAATAAGGTTTCATAAGTTTAAAGAATACTTATAATATTTCAGGTTAAGACAGGATATTAAGGAAATTTTGTCGGCAAAAATAATGATTAATCCCATTACAGATATTGAGAAAGTTACATTTCTACGTTATTAAAAAAAAATGATAAATCATAAATCATATTAAGTGCGATATAGAAATATAAGATTTATACAAGTGATGATAATGATTAATTTAAATGCGTGTTTCTCTGTTTTATGAACATCAATTGCTTTAAAACTGTGTATCGATCTGTCTAACAAAATTAATGTTTTCACCATATTATACATATATCTTATTATTTTGATTCTTACAAATTAATGATTTCAAATTGCAGTATCTTCAACAGAAATATTTACAAGCGACAATTAAATAGTAGCAGGACTGAATGCGGAACCATGCAATAATTTGTCATTTTTTCGCCGTATTCTATCAGAGATGCGTGCTAATAATTATTAAATTGCAACAAGACTCCACGTGTGTGAAGTTGGCCCCGCACTTTTCGAATTTTGAATTTTTCTTGATTGTATTGTGTTGTGCTACGCTTGCGGCACAATGCGGCACAAACGTATCACAACACAGTACAATCAAGAAAAATTCAAAATTCGGAAAGTGCGGGGCCAACTTCACACACGTCAAGACTCCGCGTAGCAATGTACATACATACTTGGTAGTAACAATTCCAACATTCTAATAGTGCGTATAGGTAATTTAACGCTATACTTTCGTCGAACGTTAACGGTTCATGGATCGTCCGGTATTCCTTTAATCAGGAATTTTCTCGAACGTAAAACAGAAGGAAATAAACAAGGGGGAAGTGGTCGATAGCAAAAAGTCTAATCTTCTCACCTATTGCGTTGTTACTTTGCTCTTCTCTCTCTCTCTCTCTCTCTGCTCTTTTTTTCTTTCTCAAGGATAATAGATGGAGTGAAGAGATCGCATGTTTGTCTACGCAGTAAATGTAAACGTTGCGATCATCTCTTTGATTTCCGCTTCATCATATGCTTCATCGTATGCGTACTATACGGTTTTATACGTATACACTACATATGGTACATTATTGCGTATAGTCGATGCAACGTATGATGAAGTATAGAAAGTCAGGTAATTGCTATTATTCAATAAAAATCCGACTTTGCGTATGTACATTATATCTCATTTCTCCGCATCACCGAGTGCTTTACACTCTAATCCGTTGATTAAGAAGAAGATTGCTACACTTGTATAGAGTGTTCTAAATTTAATACTCTATTTAACTGATCTTAATATAAGCTACTTTACATTCGTCTGCAAACTTGAAATCAACACGAACAATTATAAAACAGACCATCATTTCATACTTTCTTAATATCTTAACTATTACCTATATTAAAAATAAAATACGACGTTTTAAATATCTTGATAATTATCCATATCAAAATTCAAAGAATAAGGTATTTTGTTTTGCTATTATTATATTCATTAAATTCGTAAAATTTTATTGTTTAATCAGTTTCTTTTCTGCCTTTTCTTAATTTAGAAGAAAAATTTTAATTTTCGAAAAAAGATTAAAAGTATTTGATGTTTTGAATACTGCAGTTGCGATAATAGATTATACCCATTATATCAATATTTTTAAATAAAGACGATTGTAAATCTCAATTAAAGGATTTACAAGTGAAAGGTATAAGTATAAATAATTCTGACATATTCTCTATATGTTTGTAGAATAGCTTACATATAATGAATGATTATAATTGTAAAAATTTATCATTCTATCTATCAGCGTAGACAAATAATCTGTTAAAAGTTTTCAACAATATATATATATATGTTTGTGTATATATATATATATGTATATATCTATTAACACGTTTACATATGCGTAACTAATCTTATAGGTATTACAGTTATATTATCTCTATCGTTGTAATTACGCATAATAGATACTAATATGCGCGACATGTATGACTTTTCTCCTCTCACATTCTACAATTGCCACATTTTATTGCTTATACTCTGTCTATTTAATTACGCACATACGTACGTATAGATGACTTTACAGCGCTGTAAATTACATTACGAGACGTTATCGCCAAGTTTATTACCTTCACAATCGTATTCACGCGGCACTTGATAAGACAAGAAAATTGCAAAACAAACAAACTAACAAATATTAGGTGTGCCTAATGGAAACGGCAATATTTTAATCACAATAGCTTAATATTTTAATGTAACTTTATATTCAGAAAATGGTTCGAAGATTTATATACAGTGTATCTCTCTTTTATCATGTGTTTTAAATTTTAAAGACAGATTTTCTTATTAAAAAAAAAAAACGATTTGTAAATCTAATATCAAACATATAATTTATAATATTTTATAAATAACGTCGTATTTTATTTTTACAGATAAGACTATTCCTCGTGACCGTAATGAAGAAACTCATCCTAGTTCCATATATGTACGGAGTTTACTAGAGTGCATCCTCGAGATTGCTATGTACATCTTGTGCGCCTTATTTCTTAGTGCCGCAAGCGACATTCGTACTTGCCGTTTAGATACGGAGCATATAAATCTGCGCTGAAGAGAGTATTTAACATACTCAACGTTCGGGCGATAATCACTCATCCTGTGCTTTCGCGTTCACTCGCATCGCGTACCTACGCAAGATCATACACTGATGGCTCTAGACATCTCTTACGCGAGACTTTCACCGCACTTATTATTAAAATAATGCGATAACCAATTTTTCCTTCAAGTTGGTAAAAACAGTTTTCCAGATAATTTTTCCAGAATATACATATATCAAAGATATATTTTCTTTATAGACAAAAATACTATTTAAATAGTATTTTAGATAAAAATTTTCTTCGATTTTTGGCGGTCTTATATCGAGTTTACATAGAAACATCGGCAATATTTTATAAATAAAAAGAGTTGAGAAAATTAACTCTGTAACACTTTAAACCGTAGCGAGAAAATTGCAATAAAATCATTTCAATGAATGTTTGTACTACTTCCTCTACATTCAAGCACGTATTCGAAGCAGTACACGACTATAACTAGCTATTTAGTTTTGATATCTCTTTAAACATAAAACATTCCGTAAATAATATAAATTGAATATATATCATATAATTGAACCATAAACAAACTGTGAAGAAGTGCACATGTTTGAATTAATTTAAATTACAAAATTACCATAAATCATATTCTTTATTTTATAAATATTTTATTTCAAGATTCTGAAATTAGTTTGGAGAACACACGTATTAATGGAAAATGCCACATTCGGTCAAGACGGTTCTTCGTGCCTAATAATATTTGTGATATTATTATTCCATCAGCTTCTGTTTAGGACTGTTTCAAAATCGACAAATAATCGACGCACAGTTTGGTTGAACTGAAAATTGTATAAATTCATAAGAAATATTTTTTATTTTATCGAATTTGATGTTTTCATGTATGTTTAATTTCATTGGTCAATTTTCATTTAATATTGTTAATTGAAAAAATTATCGATTCGAAATTATAGAAGTAATATATAAAAAAATATATATATACATATATAAAATATATACTTTTTATATTATTTATACTGAAATATTACACAATATATTGATAATATTTTAGGATTAAAATGAAACATAAGAAATATATAAATATGTTCCGATACGTACGAATGTAAATTTAATAAAAAATAAATATTACACATGCATTGCAGACCAATAATAAATCAATGAGGTCACAAATGTTCGCACACATCCTTAAATTAAAATCACAATCGTAAGAGGAAGCAAGAAAGAATTAAGAAAGAGGAAAATGTTACAATGTTTCCTTTTTGAAAGTAACGGAATCAGTATGATTGACTTTGTAACTTGTAGTTTCAGGAATATTAATCGAAGATATAGATTTGCGCAACGGTGTAGTGGGCTAATGAAGCACGTACGTACGTTCGAGGAAAAGTCACGGTGGCAAAATCTCAAACTACGTCCTTTGATATTAAACGCAGCTCTCGGAATAGCGTAATCGCGCGCGAACGGCATCACATTATATGGCTGGAGAGGAACGATCTCTCGGACGTTATTTTCTTTCCTTCCTTCTTTCCTCTCGTTTAACCTTTCGCGAAGCCACAGTAGCGAGTCTTTCCGGCCGATCGTTTCGTTTGTATCTCGTCGTTCTATCTGCATTCCGTGTTTATTAAAGCGTTGTAGCTTGTTATTTGCGTGCATTAAGAGCGTGTGCATGTATAACGATGCAAATTATTTTTGTGCTCGAAGGCAAAAGATCGGAGCTCTCAGTAGCTCATAAGTACATCCATTGAGACAGTTTTTCCTGCAATTTTCTCGCTGTAGTGAGTTAAAGTGTTACAGAGTTGACTCTCTCTTTGCTGTCTTAAAAATGATTGAATTTAAAGTCAATCAATTTATATATTTTATAAAATAATAACATAAAATAAAATAACAATGTATATACCTCATAATTAAGTAGAAATAAGCTTATTTGGTCAGAGTTTAGTGATATTATATATCATATGTATAAAGTTTTCCATAATGATACTACAATTCAGAATGGAAATGATTCTAATATAAAAAAATAAGTTGAAAATGTAGAATGTTTTCATATAAGGTTTTATTTTCATGAAAATTAACTATTAATTAACTATTATTATATAATAAATATAGACTCCTATCTTCGCTCATGTTTGTCTTTATATTGTAGTAGATAATCAAAAGAATACATAATAAAATACAGTATTTATCGTATGATGAATTCTATTATTTTACGAATTGTTTAAAAAATTAAAAATTTTGCCCGAAAATAAAGCCTTATATGAAAAAATTTTTATTGTACATTTTCAATTACTTTTTTTTTATATAGAATCAATCTTCCCGGTTGTAACACGCCATATTGTAATTATATGCAATAAATAGAAGTACGTTAAGATTTAAGAAAGATTGAAAATTAAAAGATGTTAAATTAAAAGAAATTAAAAAAGAATACTAAAAAATACTATTACACATGGAAAAAACGATTTTGCTAAAATATCTAAAAATTTAATATCGAACTCGCGATGGATTTAATTAGCGATGTTATTAGATTGATTCTCATAAAAAAATAAAATCACATTAAAAAGCAATTAGAGAACAAACGCGCTAAGAATTTGAGTTTTCTGAAATACTCAGATTCTCAGCCTGCTGTCTAATTGCTTTTTAATTTGACGTCATTTTCCTATTAAAACCAGTTTCTTCTTCAATACTTGTCTCCCGTATTTGTTCAATTTTAAAACATTAATTTCTTTTACCTGTGAAATGTCTTTCGCCACCTGTGATCTACAGTGTATCGAATACCTGAAAAAAACGAGCACGAGGTAGGTATCGCTTGAACACAGCGGCACAACTAAATTACGCACGCATCGCACAATTAAACGCACGATTTATGCGCGGTTGAGATCCTGGAACCTCTTTTTCACATGAGCATACAGTTCCAGAATAATCAAGCATAATTAACGGCGCCTCGCTTAACGAAACTTTCGTTACGCATGGCGAACATTTATCGCGCACCGTAATGATCGGAGACGTTAAATCAGCAATTTTATTTGACGGCGCGATATTATCACTATACTTTGACGAGATAAAAATTAAATTACATGTGTGCCCTCGATGATCAAAAACTGCGATTCCCCATGGAATCATTCCATTAAAACTCCTGAGATCAAATTTTTTGCTTACGAGATTATTATTTATATATTTATATTATTTATAGTACCCCCTTATTTACAGTATTATTATTTAGAGTATTCTTCTATAGCATTCTATGCAATCAAATACGTTACTAGAACGGCGTAGATGTAAATTTCAAAAATTACACAAATTCAAAGCTTCTTAAAGTTGTTTTAAATCTGAAAAATTAAATTTGCGATTATTTCAACTTCTTTAAAGCTTTATCTTCACAATAAAATCCGTTACTCTACAAAGTTAATTTCATGTGAGTCAATTGATATATCACAGACTGTTTAAAGAACACGCGAGTACTCGTAGAAGCTGCTAAGCAGAGGCATTTGGAGATACCCGCATCTTAGTGCCTTTCTCATGCTCCATGAGGATAATCACCTGCTCGTCTAAGATGCACTTGAAAACGTGCTTATACGTTAAAGTATGCAGCCATCTATTTCTCGTGTGCAAAGGTCTTCGTCCTATCAGGCTAGTACCATCTTGCCGGACCATTTCTTACCGGCCACAATGACAATTTACCGTACTCGTAAGAATTTGACGTGAGCTGTGGGTACTAAATTTTTTTTAATAATCTAACATTTTACCTAATTTCTCATCCGTAAATACGCAGTGTCTTCAACATAATTATTCGACAAAGGAGTTCTTGCGGTGCGTCTTAATTAAAATAAAGTACCAAAAAACGTAGTGACGTGATTCTCTAATTAACGAAATAGTAAATGTAGTGACATTTGCGCGACATGCTAAATTTACACGAAAAATGTAGTAATAAAAATTACAGTTAACTTTTCGTTATTCTGGAATAACTGTGTACTAATATTATATGAGAAATTACAATGTTTTTAAAAATAATACGTAATTTTTTCATATTCCATAAACTTATTATTGTGATTATATATGAATATATTTTAATCATTTGAAATGATTAAATATTTAACTAAAATACATTTTAAAAATGCTTACAATCTATGCATAATTGCACGTATTTACACAAGTTGTAGATTTTACTATGATTGTATTATGTACAAATTATAAAATTCAATATAAGTCTGTATTTTTAATATCTGTAAATTCTTCATAATAAACATTGTAATCTTTTACTAATAATTATCAAAAATAGAAATATATATAATTTATTATCAAATATGATATCGTCACATTCCAGTTTCCACAATAAAATATAAAAAAGAACTTTTTTATATTTTATCGTGGAATTTCGTAATTTATACTACACAGAAGAAAATGATTTTGCTACGATATCTAAAAATTTAGCCAGATACAGATCTGAAAACGATTTTGTCAGACCATCACAAATTAATTAAGCAAGTTGAAAGCTAGAATAAAAACTGTTTGCAGTATTGTTTGAGCAGCCTACATTATACTTGAACGTCCTGCATAATTATTTTAATGATCCAACAGAATCATTTTTAGATCTGTATCTAGCTAAATTTTTAGATACTTCAGTAAAATCATTCTTTCTATGTATAACATTGTCTCCGAATTTTTTTTTTCAATTTTTTTCTCTTTTAACATCTTTTAGTTTCTCCATTTTTGTTTAAATTTTTATATATTTCTGTTTTGTGTGCGTATAATTACAAATTACTTTTGTATATTGTACGTTGTATTTCGGGGTTGTCAATGCTTCGGTTTTTAGAATTGATTGAAAATTGTCTCACGATCAAAAATAATGTGTGACTCCAACAATCGAACAATCTATTTATCCAATCGCGATGCAAGAATTCGAAAATACTGTCATTGGTAAAAAAAAAATTAATATGGAACACGCTGAATCGGTTACAACAGGATGCTGGTGTATTTACCTTTCCCACGTGAAATGAGCTGCGCGATGCATCTTCGTTAGAAATTCTCATCTCGTGCGGTATGCAATGTCAAGAGCACATTGTGTAGATGAGGCGAGCATAAAGATTATTCCAAAGAGCATTGAAGGTAAACGCTTTCGAAAAACCGCATCTTGGAATTGTCGAAAAGCAAACACGACTTTGTTCCCGTTATAGTATAACTCATTTATCTTCGAAGGTAAATTATATATTTTTGGAACATTTAAATTAATTAGCAAAAAACACATAATCGTATATCTTTCGTAACAAGCAGCTATTCAAACAAGAAAACATTTTAAGATGTTCTTATAAACGTCTCTCAAACATATACTCGTTAAGTATGTTTTATGTCAAGGATTACATGCCCGGATTATATTACAACGTTTTCATCGCATCAATTACCGCATTATTATCACAGTCAACTGTGACACAAAACCAACATGATCTCGCGAGTATAGAAAATAGATACATCAGCTGGAAAGCTTCCAGCTTCATTTCCGTCTTTATCTCGACATCTCCCTTTCGCGTGTCATCTGTGATCGCCACCAGTTGAGGCATCATCCAGGTTCAGATGAGGGTATCATGCATCATGGATTTCCGAGGTGACGAGGAGACGTAAATTCATCGCTGTTCATAATAGACTTAATTAGCGTCGTGATTTAAATGGTGTTACGTTTTTTCAAGCCGCACGTTAATATAACCCTTTCCCATGATCCCGCGTACGGCGTGCGTGCGGCGTGATTCCGTCACGCCGTCATGTCGGCTTGTGTTAAGGCCGACAATTAACTTTAGCAGCAGCGCGGCGAACCGAGCTCGGATCAGTGCACCTTGGATCGTCATATTCGTTAGCGGCATTAAACGTTAGATCCTAGTTTTAATGGGCACCTACCATGCTCACGAGGGCACCGTTAACGTCCCCTATCCGTGAGACAAGAGTCAGACCGACTAAGCGTTCCAGCAGCTTCACTGTCTGCGCCAGCAATATGGTAGATACGTGTCGTCCTCAAGAATCGCGACGAAGAGCGTTCGCTAATCTCCAAGATGCGTATCGTGAAGCGTAAACTAACCCGGAAGAACGGTTGAGGCAAACTGTAAAGAATCGGATGGCTCGGTCATTCTGAAACTGACATAAATCAATTCTGCAAGTGTCGTTGTCCTGTAAAGAAAATAAGGTAACCTCGTGTAAATCATGCTTGTAGCGAGAAGGCAATCTATGGCACAGATCATTCCAAGGAACCTTGTTTCCTTAGAAAGCGATTTCTACTATGCGCTGCTATTTATTTAGTATATTTTATAAATCATTTATTTTTAAGGTCACCTGGGTATATTTTTTCCTTTGGAAAAACAAACGTAGCAATATCAGCTTTCTATAAATTGTTTTTTTTTTTCGATAATAAAGTTTCTTAAGAAGTAAAAGGAACGAAAGAAATCTACAGTTTATTCTATATTTGATCAAATTGACTTTTCACGAAAAAAAAAAGTGATTTTCACGTGCGATCATATTGCAAATTTATTATATCCGTACTTTACTAACTTTACCCGGTATTTTCCTCGCACCAAGATACAAGCTGACGTAGATGGATCATAAGTATCAGTTGTGGTACACGTGTGGCCGCCTTTATCGATACTGCGCTACATAATCTTTAACCTCTGTTGAGATATATATATTACCGTCGATACAAGGTTGCCTACTTGCAAATAGACTCTCGGCGCCAACTCCTGCATTCTATTTCTTTCGAGTACATATAACGCCTTACAATCGCGTTATAACCGGTACTATGTACGCGTTAGATTCATTGTAACTGCGCGATCACGTTGTAATTTGAATCTCTATCTGTTAAATCTATAGTGTCAAATTTAACCTAACGTGAGTCGTCACTGCTCCTACTAAATATATCATTATTTTTTATTAAAATGATAGTTAAATTTGACACTACATAGTATTAAATTGATACTGCACAGTGTCAAACATAACCATTGTTTTAGTATAAAATAACGAAATGATTGAGTGTATAGAAGCAATCTCAAAAATATTATCAATTTCGTTCCTAATATAGATATCGTAAATATCGATAAATTGTAATAGAAATATAAAAATCGTTTAAAGTATATAAAGACAAAAGCTAGGGAGTTTCTTTTTCACAATATAATCTTTTTAGAATATATGTATATTATTTATTAGAGATAAATAATAATAGAGGTTTAAAAAATTATAAAAAAGTAAATACGTATACTTATATAAATAAATAATAATAAAAAAGAGTATATCTATGTATATCTTTTATTTTATAATACATATTCTACATACAAATCTAAATTGGGTGCAATATTACTACTATTAATATTTTATTATCAAGAAATATTTATAAATTTTTAATAATTATGCAAGATAAATTTATGCGTCTGAACGTAGAACGTTCTTTTCATCTCGATTCGATTATTACCATTAAATCATTGCAGAAATAACAGCATCGACAATTAATTCTTCACCGAGCGTAATGTATTTTATGATATTTCTCCCTCATTCAACAACGACGTATCGAATGCCAATCGATAATATTGATCGAAGAAATGGTATAAATTAAACGACTATAAATGTCTAATTATCGCAGTCTGTTGAATAAATATCTCATGTATATATAATGGATTTACACGGAAACTAATCGAACATAATGAAAGATTCAACGCAATGAGTAGAGCAGAATTATTTTTGAATGCATTGAGATATCTATCGGTGTCTTAAAATTATATATATTGTTTTATAAAATATATAATCTATAATTGCATACAATTTTGCGATATGAAGTAAAACTAAACATCTCTTTTTCTTATTAATTTGAATATATGTTTACGTTGGGGAAAACTATCCTGAATTTAAATATTTATTTGAATAGTGCCTACTAAACATTTACTTACAGTAAATAAATATCTCTTTATATTTATAAACATTTAGTTGGCATTATTCAAATAAATTTATTATTTAAAATTTAGTATTTTCGGTGTAATTATTTTTCCTTTTGCTTTATTCTGTGTTGTCAAAATTTATAAAAAAAACTTTTGCAATTTATTTATTGTCTCATTAATGTTATTATATTCACGTTTCAAAGAGTCGATCAGCATTCGTTTCGTTTTGCTATCCTTACGGATAATTCTAGAAACCGCATGTCTCTTATTTTGACTTCACCGGTATCATGACGGTCGATTAGAACGGCGACGGTTATTAATTTGTTAATTATTCTGAACGTGAGCATATGGAAAACGAAAAGCGGGTTCGCCCGGTGCGATGCGACAGGACTACTCGACGCGTCCTTTCACTCGCACGAGGATGCCTTGACATTTCGCGCCGTGTATAACAACGTGTCCGCACGCGACCACGAGGATGGAAAGTCGTCAACTTGCTTCGCGTCTTTACGCACGCATCCTTCGACCGCACATTCCGTTACATAAGTCGAGAATTCGTTCACGGGAGTTTGCCAAGAAACAATTTAACGACGACGAGGAAATCGAAAAGACAAAGAAGGGACAATTAAGCTTAAATATGAAAATGGCCGAAAAGAATTAGAAATTTTGAATTAAAAAGTCTCAGTAAAAAATAATTTTTTCCTTGATCCCTGGTAGTTTTTTTACTCGGATATATTTTTTGAAGCGTTTAATGATTTTAGCTCTCCTACTATTATTCTAGAATTCAGTTTTTGTATTCATCCAAAAGATTTTTGTGAAAAGATATAGCTATAAAAGTCAAAATGTAGTAGACTAAGTGACAATGGTTATGAATATAGGTACATTATCATTCATAATTATTCGGACGATATTTTACATTGTAATCTTGAAAGATAAGTATTCTCCATTCTGTTGTTAATACAATAATACTTTATTAGAATAATAAACGCTGCTTTTATTGTATATTTGTTATAACTGTACATATTTTAAAATAATGAACGTTCATTGAACTATCTTCAACTTTGAATCTTGAATTGATATTGGGACGTTGATTCAATAATTATAATTAGAATACGTACAATATAATTACAACCAATATACACAATAAATCAGTCAATATGCTAATAAAGTATTATCTATAATAACAACAGTATAGGCCATTTCTTATTTAACTTTTAAAATCGGAATAAAATGTAAAATATCTGTGGTTCAAATAATTGCATTATTACAGCGATATAATGTATTTAGATCATTGTCGGTAAGGAATATTATCTCAAGCATTGTAACAAAGTAAGGATGGTTTCAATGTAAGAAAGGATCTTTATTTTTTACTGTTTAATATAAAATCGTTAGTAGAAAAGAGTATTAAAAGCAAAATACGACATTAATTAATTTTCTTGAAGAAGTAAATTATTATCGCGATTATCTTCATTTAAGAAATTAGCGATCGCAAATTCGTTTGCAATTCGCCGTAATATTATATAAATAAATAGAATAAAACAACATCAATTTTTAGACGAGAAAGTCCTCGACTTGCAAATCGACTTGCTTACGGGCTTAATTGCCCCACCCACGTAGTTTTTATGACGGAAGTGACGCAGCAATGAAGAACTGACGGAATGACGGCGAGCTCGTGAGAATCTCAGCGACGAGATTGCGATAACGCCGACGGCGGATGCGTCGCATTTACAAGGGTCGTGCGACGTATTCTCTTCAGGATACAGAAGAGAAGGCGAGCGTCTCATTCGTTAGTTAGATAACCTTTAACAGCATTAGCCTCGCCCTCGAGACCTGCCAGCTGGCGAAGATACGGCCACTGTGTTTCTGCGGGGGGGATTGCTCTTTCGTGATACACCCTATGGTTTTCCATGTGAATTGAAGATTACTTCGTTTTAACCCTTTGCTTCTTTATCTTTTAATTTATCGAGTATCACATCGAAATGTTAAACGGGAAATATGGGATTTTACATTATGCATGCGTCTAATCTCTAAATTCCAGAGAATAGACTGCGTAAAGATAAACGCAAGGATAGAAACTGTTGAAAAAATAAAATGTTGAAAATAAATGAAAATAGCTTGAAGATAAATATGAAATTAATTAAAATATACTAACAAAAAAGACTTGAAACTATATTAACATCTATAATAATATCTATAATAACAAAATCAATAAAGAAGATATGAGAGAGAGAGAGAGAGAGAGGTTATTGAAAAACATAAGTATATAAGAAAAATATAATTTGCTTTAATACTAAATCTTAAGAATTTGATGCTTTCTTCATAAACTTTAACAACATTATTTTTGTTAAAATGTACAACTTATATTTATTACATAATAAGAATAACTTTTTTAATAGCCAATTATTTGTTATTTATTAATTGTATTGTAAATAATATACATAAGAGAAACTTAATCATTTTACGTACATCGTGAAAAGAAATTATATACACTGTAATTCCTAACGTGCAATTCTATTGTATGTTACAAACTGTAAAGATTAACCAAAGCTTTTAATAATCCTTGAACAGAAATGAAACACCTTATTTCGTCTATTTTATCTTTCGCCAGAAGGATTATCGTTTTCTTTACAATAATTATTAGTAAACCCAAGATTCTTCTACCAACATCCCGTGAAATTAACGATTGACTGCATTCCGCGTGCAAAGAATACACCTATCGTGGAATGTAACACGCGGAATTATATATGTTCGGACCGCGCGGCAAATATCATCATGAATTCCGCGGATTTGCTCTGCACCGCACTTCGCTACAATGTGATTTCTTCCTCAAGACGAAACGCCGAGCCCCGAAGAGAAAATTGCAGCCAAGTCGCAATTGCGAGTAGTTTCGTTTACAATTAAAGTATTACCGTGGGAAGACTTAACGACCGAATTGGAAAGAAAGAAAAGCAATTTGTGTCGCGAGTTCTTTTAAGTTAAAAAGAATTGCAATCGAAATGACTTACTCTTATAGAAATTACATTAAGCAATTACATCGAGAGTAATGATGATTGCGCATTAAAGTAATGTCGTTGAAAATGTAGTAAATTAATGAAACTATCCTATGAAGTATTATTATACTATGATTATATACGTCAAAGATAAAATCATAATAATTCCACCGTTTGATGAACAATTATAGAGTACAAACCAAATTTTAAACAACAATCAATTAATAAATGAAAATAAATATTACGTATAATATACCTAATTCTAAAATATTAGATTGCTATTATTATATATATAAATATAATCTTTAATGTATATTAAGATTATTAAGATATAAAAAAATGTGTGTGTAATTAAAAAATATGTAATAAAATAGAAAAAAATATATATAGATATATAGTATTATATAAAAGAAAAATATAATTTCTCTCACAGAATAATTTTCTATTAATTTAATTTTACAGTACAATTAATTCTTCTCCTGACAATTGCAAAAAAAACGATCAGTTCTCGTTAAAAAATGAAAGAATAATGATGTTGAATCTTCATAAATGCATCGTGGGAGGCCGGTTGCCTTCATTCGTAATCTTTGTCTAACGATTTGTTTCGCCGAGCCGGAGCAAAAAAGCGGAAAGCCGCAAAGTAAACGATCCGAAACGGTCTAACTGTTCTCCATTAATTCGTTGTCAACCGATATTCCTCGATGAGAATCGAACCAGGTCTTCCCGCGGATCCGAAAGAGCGCTATAATAAATGGGCGCTATTGAGTACCTCGGGCGGATCGACCTAAGCCCGCAATTACACGGCCTGTTAGATTAAATGCTTTTATTTATGGAAGCTAATACTTCAAAAAATATAGAATGTAAGAAGCTAAACAAGAGATAAAAGAGAATGTATGGTTTTATTTAAGGAGATTAGAAATAATTTTACTATTTATATATATATATATAATTAAAGAAACAATATAAATTACATTAAAAAATTAAAAATATCAATAAAAAATTTTGAAATAATTTATTAAATTTATCAGGCTAAAATTAGCTTGACAATCAAAGTGTTAAAGCTTCAATTAATAGCAGCGAAATAGATACATAAATGTACAAAAATATTTTATAATTACTTTTTTGAAGTTATGATGTAAGAATAGATTAAAGTATACGAGACAATCGTTTGTTTTAATAAACTTATATATTCTCTCAGTAATATGTACGATAAATCGAAACACGAAAGTGTCGATTGTTCCTTGGGCGGAGCCATGTCAGTCTTAACGAGTTAATTTTCTGATAGCCCCATCTATGTCAATATAATAATAATATGAAAGCACTCCATTCGCCCGTATTCTTCGAAATAACAAAGGTTATTGCCGGAGGCGAACTCAGATATTCGATTTACATCCTAAACGAAATTAGAAATCGGAACCCGTAACTTGTTTCGGACTTTTTTGGGGCCATTTTTTAACTGCCTACGTCTATCATAAGTGAGTCAGTTATATAGATTATATCGGATTACATGGGATTCATTAGAAGAATGTGTTGCCCTTTCAAGCATTACGTGAACGATGAAATTTGTGGTTGCTGGTAGCGCAGGTGCATTATGTAATTGTTATAAAATGGAAATTATGTGAAGTTTGCTTTCTAATTGTAACATAGAACTATACTTAAATTAACACGCTTTAATATTTATTGGAATCAGGCGAGATTAAATTAGGTTGTTCTATTATTATCACACTAATTCGTCAGTATCAAACAATATACTCTTTACTAATTATTATTTTTAATCAAATTAATTTATGTGAAATTAGTAACAGTTAATATCCGTGCGATAGTGATTAAATTAAAGTGTAATTAAATTTAAATTTAAAACAAGGAAAGAACAAGGGCATTAAACTTAAATTTAAATTTAAGTTTAAAAATAATTATCACAATGTTCCATATCAATCGTAAGAAATCTCTGTAATATAATGTAATGTAATTAATTCACATAATAGCTAAATGTAAATGCTGGCAATAAACTTCATTCGCGAAGTGAACGTGCAGCTAAGAGTGCTCGTCCTGCGTAAGGATCAGTGAAAGTCATCGGCGATCGAAAGTCAGGGAATTCATAATTCATGAAACTTGGATACCCATAGAATATCCGTAGAATATCGGTTGCTCTTTTTTCTTATTGTATCAAAGGTTAATTTCATGCCGCGTAAACTTATTCACCGCGCGACAAAATTGCGTGCAAATTACGCGATTAGTAACCGTCCGTTGTTGCATCGAGAAATCTACCTTTCAAGCACGATAACACGCGTTGGATATATTTTACAATTCTGTCCGTAAATTATTAGTGCGCTCAAAAGCTGTTGGAATCACAATGATGGTCTATCGAGTTAAAAATCTGCAGAAGTAGAAAATTGGAAATATTTATAAAAATAAATATGAGAGAATAGTAAATATGAGAGAAAAATAAATTTGAGAAAACAAAAGTTTGTATTAGAAAAATACACAGAATTAAATATATATAAAAAATATATGAAAAAAGTTTCAATTTTCGTGCATTATTATTCTTTAACGACAAAAGTTTTGGAGAATATTTTGATAAATTTGAATTTTTCTTTGATGACAAAATTGTCATGGCAAGTCATCATTTACAGCATCTTTTTTATCTCTAGCATCAAATATGATGAATTCTTTGATTAAGCATTAGAATTTTATTAAAATAAACTTTATTAAAAAAAATAAGTGCAATTTTGTCATCTATTTGATTTCTTTAATTTTAATAAATTACGAAGTAACTTACTAACTTTTTTTATTTATTTACTCGCGGAAATTATATAGGTGGTTTAATATTTCTGTTAAGAAAAATCATCAAAATAATCAAAGGACAGATTCTAATTAACAGCATATCATTAAAAATAATACGAGAAAAGAGAGGAGAGAGACGAGTGAAATACTTTTCCTTATAAATAAACTTATATTTATGAAATAAAATATCCCAAAAATAATTTGAATAAAAAGTTCTTCTATCAAAATCAAATTTGGTATACATTACCGATGATATACATAAACGTTGATTTATTTCACAAATAAAATAATGCATTATATTAAATAATGTATTATCTTTTTATTTGTTGTGAAATAAATGACGATGATATCAAAGATTAATCACATTTTTTATCAATTCATAGAAGTGTAACGCCGAGTAGCAGTAAAATAAAATAAATGCAAAATATTCGCGTGCTACGAGGCTTGTAAAATTAAGGGTTGCGTTGTAAAAATTTATAAATCCTAGGGATACACGCAGTCTTTCGAATTATTAATTTTGGATTCGCGTGTTAAGGCCAAGAATAAGTATATTTGCAACTTTGTAATGGACTGAAACTTTCACGCGGCGCGTTGCATCTTTCAACGAGGATAACGTTTTAAATTTGTTTGCATATTACATACGCTTTCTACCACGCGTTAAAACGGAGCGATCACGATGGCTTCAGCAAGACACAGAAAAAAGGATGAAACGTCTATAGAAAGTGCTCGCGAATGGATCAGCGGAGGAGCATCCGACATTACGTTAGTGCGCTTTTGCGAATTGATGCGTCGACCGACTAGCTTCCCAGTTGCATCCCGCGCTAATCCTTATGTGAACGATACTTTACTTTCACCGGTTACCGCCGTAATCCTTCCTTTTTTTTCTTCGCCTCTTACCACCGCGTGTGACGACACCGTGGTCGATGGTCGATTATCCATCTGCCGGTACACCGTAATCCCGCTGTATCGCGTGCGAAACGAAACGGGGTTGCGACCCGACGTGATCCACGAGTGGCCATATCGTGCAGCCACTCGAAGAACATGAACAAGAAGTTCGCACGTGCAAACAACCGGATAAACGGACCGTGTTATGCAAGATGAAACCGAGGGACAGTTTAGATGCGTCAACGTCAAGCAGGCTCGTTCATTGAATAACTGATAAAACAAGAAGTAGTAATACGTCTTGTTTCAGATAAGTGTGTAAACAAGTAAAACGCTTACAATTTAGATAGAAAAGATTAAATTATTTATATAAAAACATTAATTTTAAAAATGGCTTTATTTTGGTTGACAGTTCATCTACTTAATACTTTAAATACATATGAGAGTGAAATATTAAATCCTCTTATTCGAGTTTTTATAAATTTATTATTTATTAATTAATTGTATTAAGTAATGTATTAATAATATTAATTAAAATGTAACGTTCTTCTCTAAAATAAAGAAGTAAGACATGATAATTCCAAATATGAAAAATTCCGCACATATAATATTTACTTCTATAAATATAAAATTTATAAATTTTCTATATTATATATATAATATACGATCTGCGAAATTATTACAACTATTATTTACTACACTAAAAGATATTTATTATAATCTGTGTACAGTAAAACTCAAGCGTACTATTACCTAACAAAATCATTTCACGTTCTCATTACTCATTTCAGAGTGTGTCTTGCTCAATAGCTAAGAGGCAGAATATTTTTAACGTTCCTGTATCTAAATATAGAGAACATCTATGCACTCGTCCTAGATATAATGAAAATTCAATCAAACTTAATCGAGACTCTTATGCAATCGCCGCGGATCCATAATGCGCACCTATTACGGTAAAACGCGGAGAAAAAGCAAAAGAACGGAACATCTTCTTGCTAATATATGATTAGATGCAAAGATTAGCAAAATGGAAAATGCAACACAAACTCCGATTTTTAAAGCTAATTCAAACGTATGATGCAAATGTTATGATAGTGTGACCTCACAATTATAATATTTTATTGTATCCAAAAAATGTCCAAAGAAACACGCGAAAGTTTATGCTTTATGTATAAAATTTATATTCGATAAAATAACGTGTGTTTAGAAATCAAAGTTTAGTGATTCGATCGCTTTTGCCACACCTCGTGTAAGATGACTGACGATAGTGATTGACGAGACAAGGAGCAGATAAAGAAGCAATGAACACAACAGAGGGGCCGTGCAATTGGGATCTTAATAACTTCGCCTTCGATGATTACACCCTGTCACTGAATAATATCGTAATGATTTAACCCACTCACTCTCTAACCATTCGTTTCGCCCGCCGCTTAATGACTATTATCGCGAGAAATAAGAGCAGCTCGCGAGCATTTCGCGAGAGTTTGCACAAAGAACACTTTTGACAGTTGAATAGTTGCGAACGGATATACCGCATGATTACGTAATTCGTTAACCGAGTAATTACTTTAACGAAAGAAAAGATTGATTCCCCGATTCCCAACATTTGTGAATATTTGCAAGCAATATCTCACACAAACGAATCATTATTACGGTCTCAACCTTTCGTCAATTTCGCAAATATTATTTCGACATAAGCTAGCTGTAACATTAAACTGTAATGGAATGTCTAAAAATAATTGCTTCATGTTGATCAAATTTAATTAATTCATTAATCAACCTTTGTGTTAATAAAGCGTCTTTAGCGCCAATTAATAATTCGCGAAATTAAAGATCCTGGAATGCAAAGATGTATAATAGTAAAAATCAATCGCATCAAAACTCTATGAATTGAAAAATATATGCAGTACAGTATTTCCGCTGCAATGTCGGAGCGCGATATTATACTCCAGCATCATGCACCTTTGCGATTACAAAGTTGCAACCCACGAGAACGATCTTCCCTTTTCGCAACCCGGCAATTAATAGAAATGATTTATCTTCGCGCTGTTAGAACACAGAATACCCGAGATTACATTCGCGAACGCGTTACTAATTACCAATAATTACCGCAGGTGCAACGGCGCACCCTCTTCTCTTTCTCTCTTTCCCAATCGATTTGAACGATTTAGGAGCTTTCGAAGAAAAAGGATGGGATGCGCTTTCTTGAAGCAGCGTGAACGCGCGGAGGCAGAAATTTGCCGGTAATTAACGGAGCTGGGGTTGAACGCGGAACGATTTCATATTAATTGCCGAGCTATTGCGGCTCGCGATAGTTGTTTGCACGCGATTATGGGAGATGATCGCTGAAAGGGGAACGCATAACAGACCAACGCGGCGTGCAAAACTATCTAGCAATCCGTGGATTAACGTAGCAGCAAAACTAGTTTCTAATAGAGCGCGAGCGGGCTATCTAAGAATCCTTTCTCATTTCTTCATCTACGCTGATTTGTTTCTACTGCTGCTTATTAACTTTTTTCAACGCTATTTTTTACGAACGTCGCGTGACGCATGAAAATGAGATTATAGCAAGAAAAGTATTGAATTGACAACGTAAATTAGTAATGGATTATGCACTACCTCTGATATCTTTATTTATTTTAGTGGATATTCGATGCCACGTATTTATTTGAATATTTTGATACTGAAAGTAGAGCAAAATTTGTATTTTAAATTAAATATTACGAAAATTCAAATGTTCAACTGAATGTCAAGCTGAAGTGATTTCTAACCATTTTTTAATCAATCGAAAAGTAAAGAATAATTTTAATAAAATATCTCTTTAAAATTGTCACACTCTTGTTAAATTTTTTTAGAACAACAAAAATTATAAGATGTGTATAACCAAATAATATTAAAATTATTAAATAATATTAAAAAAAATATTTATATTAATATTTACAGAATGGGAAGTTATTATAAGGCTAAAACAGTCATATTTTGAGACAAGGATATAATGTATTATAATCTTACTCACGTTTATTAAGCTGATGGAGCCATTTTAACAAAATCAAATGAGATTTACTCAAAAACGAATTGCTATATTTTTGCTAATTATTTGTTCTATTCTTGATTCTTTTGCTCCAGCCAATTCATAAAAAACAGTGGCTACTATAGCTTAAGATTAAAGTTCCACTACTTTTTCGGCCATTTCTTAATTACTCGACCACTTGTGAATTTACTCGCCCACTTTTTGGTTTTCTCGACTACTTTTTCATCGCTTACCACAGCCATTGTTTTTAGCAACCAGCTGGAGCTATCGGGAATATAATGAATAATTAGCAATTAAATAGTAAAAAATATCCATTTATTTTTCATTTCTCTATTCTTTTTTTCTTTATGACTGTTCCAGTTTTAATCTTATGCTAACACAGCCATTGTTTTTTGCGAATCGGCTGCGT
Source organism: Mycetomoellerius zeteki (assembly GCF_001594055.1). Taxonomy (NCBI): domain Eukaryota; kingdom Metazoa; phylum Arthropoda; class Insecta; order Hymenoptera; family Formicidae; genus Mycetomoellerius; species Mycetomoellerius zeteki. The sequence goes on from NW_017256127.1 coordinate 1,308,692, forward strand.
AATAAAATCAAGAATAGAGGAATTAATTAGCCATTAAGCAGTTCTACAAAAATATTTTTTTTTTAATTCTCTTTTTCTTTTTCTTTATAATGCTTTAATCTTAAGCCATGGCTTTTTGCGAATCGACTGGAACAATAAAATTGAGAATAGAGCAATTAATAAGCAATTATAAGTAGTATCTATACTACAAAAATACGTATTTATTTTTTAATTTTCTACTTTTTTTCTTATGGCAGTGCTAACTTAGTTTTATATGCTAGCACACCCACTGTTTTTTGTAAATCGGCTGGAGTAAAAGAATCGGGAATAAAACAAATAATTAACAAAAAACAATTAATTTTTTTATCTTAAGTCGCATTCGAGTGTGTTAAAGTAATCATGTCGACTTAATAAACATATCTTACTCAAAAGTGAAGAAAAGCTGCAAGTTTTTAAAAATAGACTCCTTCCTTCCTCTAAAGATTAATACTATCTATATTAATTTATATTAACACTAATTCGAAATTTAAACTATAAAATATAAAATAACATTTTTTAAATGTCAATAAATACATATTCCGACAATACAAACTGTTTACAATTCACGTTCAATCAAGACTTATCTACGAATTTCTTGATAAATCTGACGTCAAATTATTTATTTGTTGTACACGCGAATGAATGCTTACTAGAGCATACTTTCCTAAAAATATATTCGTAAGTAGATCGGCCGTGTTTTGAGATAACACTCTGCAATTATGACCTCGAAACATCTATAATCTCTCTTACATCGAGCAATCTCTAATTTACTACTGATCGTCGCTACTGATCGTCGATAAGAGAAAAAGGATACAATTTACCAAGATAAGAAATAAAGTAGTAGAAGTAAAAAGTAGAGTGAAACACACGGAAGAAACGAAGAGCGTAAAAAAGGACGTTTATTCAACTAATCATGTTCTCATTGGGCTTTTTTAGCGTTAACGGTTACGGGGGTCGATCTCAGATAAACAGCGCCAAGCCGACACGCGACACCTTTTCCCAAAGTCCGATCGATCAACGAAACTAACTAGTCTATCCGCAATCGTCAAGATTCTGACGAAAAGCAAAAGTGATGAGAAGCGTTTCTGAAAGTAGATTGTCCAGGAATGTAGCCCATTGATAGTCAAGGATTGAGTAATCCGCCACGTGTCGATTAAAACAGCCAGGCAAAACGTCGAAAGATCTGTTTAGCATAAGTGCTATAAAAATGCCGAGATAAAGGAGCCTTTCAGGAGGAGATTTACAAACGATAAGCAACAATGTTGAAATAGTATAAAAACAAACAAGAAAGGAAGTGACGAATTCTCTTTCTCACCATCGGCCGAATTTTTTCGCTTTTACCGAACGCTTTCAAACGCGATGAATCGCAAAATTTTCAGATCGATAAGATGACGAGGATGGAACGGGCTGTAACACGACGTTGGACATTGAAGGACGTAAGTGGAGAAGTAAACCAATACTTCGATTAATCGGCGACGCTTCACTCGACTTCGTCGAGCTCCTTTTAATCTAGATATAACGGGAGGGAGAAGAGCGATGTGAAAGGTTTCGCTGTAATGTGATGCAGTACGCCTGATTGCGATAATAGGGATCTCAGAACGGAATTGATCTGCAAATCTGGAATGAGATCGAAATCTACACTGAAAAAAATTTCTAGTTGAAAATGGACGAATCAAAATTTTCTGATTAAATTTATTAAAATTCTAGTTGAGATAACAGAAATTCTGGTTGATATAATACATATTTCTGGTAAAATCTACTAGAAGTCTCATTTTTACCAGAATAATTATATCAATCAGAATTCTGACTATCTCAACTAGAATTCTAGTAGATTTAATCAGAAAATTCTGATTCGTCCATTTCCCACCAGAATTACTATTTAATCCAACCAAACCATTTTTCTCAGTGTAAGATGGCATGGAAAGAAAGAGATTGTAATATAAGACATCTATGTATTCTCCGTATCGATTAGGTACAAAAATCTATCTTTTAAAATATTATCCAATTTTGAAGCATCCTGTACACGTACGTAAACCGATTATCGTACCCTATTAACTACATCTTATAGCGACATTACGATAAGATTGCACAACGAGTTTTCCAGCAGCGAACCATCTGATCCGGAGAATCTTCGTCTCTCCTTAACGTCGAGGAATGTTATCGCTGATATCAATAGATCGCGTGCTGCACGTACGCGCCGGTGAACGTCTTCACAGGTGCTCGCTCCTGCAATCTCACGTTCACTCGCGAACTCTTCCTCATCCTCGTCTTCTCTTCTTCTTCTTCTATATCTTTACGCGAATAGCACAAAGGTTCCCCGCGTATTGCCGTTCTGAAACGAGTAACAGTTGAGTAAGAAACTGGCCGGCGGCTGTACGTGCCATGGTAGATCCTCGTTCGCAGCAGAATCGTGAATCACGTTCTCCAACGGAAACTGTTGTTGTGCATTTGACCCGTTAGCGCGTTCGCGCTATGATCAGATCAAAAATTATTTTCCTTTTACGCAGCGATTACGTGACACCTGATCCCATAACTGGCTTCACTTTACCTTTACTTCTCCGACATTATGGGATATTTAAAATCATATTTGAAGATAGAACGTTTCTCACGTGAGAGAAACGTTTTAAACCGTCTCATGTTTGAGAAAGATCGATCGATCTTACTATCCATGATATTATTCCTGCACGATATCGCTCCTTTTTAAAAGTGATGCAACTAAAAAAATTAAGTTTTCCAAAATAAAAGGGAAACTATTTTTAAATTTAAAATTAAAAAATTATTGAATCAATTTATTAACGATTTGTATATTGAGGAGGATTCTAAACGAGAGTCGAAACATTTATAATATTATGTTATTAAAAACAGAAAATTAATGTACATTTGACCATCTTGTGGACACACACACACACACACACACATACATTTCATAATTTTCTATTTATAATCAAATAATATTACGACAAAAAAATATATTCTTAATATGATCAAATGTCATTTTTGTCATTTTCATTTCGCACATAATTCCTAAAAAACCATCCTTAAACTTTTTAGTTGTGATGATTTCTTTAACCATCCTTTTTTAATTGTAATCATTTTAACAATTTTTTATGAGGTTGAATTCACTTTTAATGATTGATAGGGTAATGTTTACACTTGACTCATTCGTAATAATAATTCGGAAGTCATACTTTTGTAATTGTGTTATTTTTTTAAGGAAATGATATGACAGGATTTATAAAAGTGAAAATATGTACACACAAGACGGTTTACAGGAAATCTGACTAAATGTTATAAGTTTCTCGAGTTTCACAGATTATCTCTCCTACACGAGAAATATGTCTATCTTCGAAAGTTCGAATATGCTTTTAAATATTTCACAAGCCCGAGGAGGTAAAGGTAAGTGAAACTAGTTATAGGATCAGATATCACGTAATGATCGAGGATTTTTAAATCTACAATTAAAAGCACTCTGTCTTTACAAATTTTATAAATACAAGAGCAAACAGCAAATAAAATGAAACGATTTTTGTTTAATTCTTTGCAGTGATTCCTGCGTCACATTTGAATTCAACATAATACGTCGTAGTAGTTTATGCATATAATTCTTGAAGCATTCGACTCTGTATGCAATTAGTAAAAATATAATTGGCAAATTATATTTTTAAGATCTCCATAAATTCTTACAAGTAATAAAAATTCTTTGACTCGTATTAAAACAATCGATTATAATATAAAGATCAAAATATTTAATCTTCGTTCATTTGCAAGAAATAATTTGAATCATAAAGGGGAGGGGGTTAATGTATTTCGAAAAATATTGAAATCCGAAATGCCAAAATCTAGACTTTACGATCAAATTTAGACATTTATTATTGCGCTTAAGAAATTTTTCGCATTTCTGAGATAAAAATTTTTTTAAATACGTATATATATATATTAATATATATATATTAATCTAACATCTAACTTTGATCGTAAATGAAGAAATTTTATATCGAGATTGAGGATTCTTGTTTTTGGGAACTCTAGATATACGAAACTGATATTATATTAATTTTTCGCAGATCGACAAATCCTCTAGTTACGTAATTCTGTCTACCTTCGAGTTTATTATGATAAACGATCGGTGCTACTGTGTCGCAACTCACTCAGACTATAAGGTGCAGATCGAATTTAAAGCGCTTACGCGACGCCATCGGATTAGATCTCCGAAGGTGAAGCTGCGAGGACACATGGATACCGTAGCTCGAATAATACACACTGTTGCAAAATTCGTGACGTTTAACTACCAGAATAAGGACTTCTCAACAATCCGTGATGATAATCGACGTCGGGTGGTGTCATTCGGTATCCAATTGGATTTAATTTATTCCGTTCTCAATCAGATACAGCGAAACACAGAGGGAGAGTGTGTGATGCTCGTTACTACTGCGACGAAATTATATACGTTTCTTTGCCAATCTACAATAGAATTATACTCAAACGTGGAATTCGCCTGATCTAAAAATCTATTTATCTAATTATCTATTTATCTAATCTATTAATTAATTCACACTTTCTATTACTTATTAAGGATGTATCTGAGCTATTCCAAAAATAGTACCAAATTGATGAAACTTCGGGAAATTTTTCCTTTGTTATCTATAATATACTAAAAAAAATTTCAAGTAGATTTACTAAACCGTTAGAGAGTAATTATTATTTTAATTATGATGATTATAAAAATTTAATACTAGTACTGGCCAATTAATAGTTTATTTTAAGTATTAAAAATATTATTAATAGTATTTTTAATATTGTGTGTGTGAAAATAAGTGCAGATTAATTGGCCAGTATTAATATTAAAGTTCTAATAATAAGAGACGTTTTCTTACAGGAAACGCAACTTTGTCGAATCTAAAAGTGTATTGAAGAAATAGTACCAAAAATTTAATTTTTTTTATAGATCCTAAATTACTGGAACTTTTTGCAAAATTAGATTAATTTTCACAACA
>NW_017256127.1:1313883-1366474 GCF_001594055.1 Mycetomoellerius zeteki
GTTTTGTTATAGAAAGTTGAAAAATGACAAATAAAGTTAATAAAATATTGAAAAAGTGAAAAATAATTTTTTAAAAATAAATATATTGTATTATTTACCATTTATATAAGTTATCACTAGATTTACTACATGTTTGGCACAGTTATACAAATATTTCGAATTTGGAGGACCTTTATCAACGATTGTATCTTATTGTTAGATACATCCTTAAACAAAATTATGCATGGAAAGATTTTAATGAACTACCTATTTAAAAATTTAACAGAATTTTAACAAATTAATTTTAATTTATACAGATTTGAAGATAATTTTATTAGATCATCAAAATAATTAGAAAACTCAAGCATAATAAACAACGTTACAAAAAATTTTAATATTCTAGTAACCAACTTGAGCTTCCTAGATAATTATTTTGATAGTTTAGCAAAATTATTTTCAAATTTGTATCTAGTTAACTTTTTATGGATATTTTAGCAAAACTGTTCTTTCCGTGTGTAAATAAAATTTTAAGATTTTTTAAATAACATTTGTCTATAATCATATAAAATTCACTTGTGTTTCTTTTTGCAATTAATTTATAGGGAAAAGATAAAAATAATAAAATATTAATTCTTTCTCTTTCTCTTGTTCTTTCTCTTACTTTTTAATGGCGCTTGTGTTAAATCACTGCTGATACGTCGCTGCTCGAGAAAGAAAAACATTCTCTCGTGCATTTACATATTCGCAGATCATTCGTTTATCAACGCTCCAGATGTTCCGCACAAAGATAAAAGCTGAGAAGGAGAAAAAACGTAAGAGGAAAAAAAATATCAGAAGGACGAAAACGAGAGCGGTTGAAGTTTCTCCGACCCAGATTTTCGCTTTGCCATAATCACGACACGTTAAATGGTAGAAGTAAATAAAAAAAATCCCGGACGCGACCGACGCATCTGCCAACGACGCGCGAGCGCAGCTGCACCTGTGCGACGCCCGATACATTTTCCCATTAATTAAGCAGATATGAGCAATTTGCCAAATCACGTAACGTCGTCGTCCCAGTGGGCCCTCCAATCTCTGAAGTTCAGCTGGCGCTACGTCGCGCACCGGCGGACTTTCGATTTTCTTTCGAACCTCTCACACGCGCCGTTCATACAAAACGAAACGTATACTTAATATAAATCTGTTCTTAATATGTGCTCTCACGGCCTGAATTCTAATTGCTCGGAGTCACCTGCGACTGTTTGACCGCGATAATAAGCAGGAATAAGATATACGAGTTACAGTGTCTTGTCACAAAAAAATCTTGTTAATAACGTTTTCTCATTCCCCTTCGTTTGTCTTTAGTGTCATTTATATGATTATACGCGGAAAGAGAATTTTATTGACGGACTGTAAGTGCAATGGACAAAAATTATAGTACTACTTATATAGAGAAACAATACATAAATTTTTCTGGCAATTATTCGTTATTAACAATATTTCAGATTTCAATGAAAACACAGGTTTGAAAACATTCAATTACGCCTATATATTATATTATACTATAAAAAACATTCTTATGAAACTTTTAGATTTCTTTCCTCATAAGATATAGAAAGGATTAAATAAACTTTGTCTCTACGTTTATACGATAATAACTATCTGCTGCTCAGAAAATTGATTCAGATGTGATTTGAAATGGGAAATTTATCTGCAAAATAGGCGCGCGGGCCTAATAAAAAAAAAAACTCGATTTTGCATATCTCCAAGTTGCTACAAAGCGCAATCGCACGATGGCCGCCAGAAAGCCATTGGGTTTATGCGGGCCGCGGGCCAGATTATTCCGGCCGTGGAACATGATATCCTTTATGCAAATTTGGTAGATGCGTGAGTGCGTGCGTGCATGCGTGCGTGTGCGCGCGCGCAAGATCCGTGTGGCAGAACGACATTGTGCAACCCGATTAAAACCGATAAAAAAAGTCAATTAAGTAACGCGAGCGACTAAAGCCAAGCGCGAACGCAATTACGCCGAGAAATCTCTTCGCGATCCCGACGTCGCGATAAATTAAAAAACGCCGGCTGTGAACATTGTCTGCGAATACGATTGTAAATAGTATTTGGGTCGCGCGGCGGTAATTTTTGCGTCATATAAATAAACCAAAGAAATCTCAACGAAAATAATTGCATCTTGCAATTTTATCAAATCGAATTATCGTAAGAAATGAAATTATTTTATATATGAAATTAGAGCTGTTCTGATTATACAAGCTTTTCCGAATGTAATATCTATACATTACTTCTATTAAATTTTGTCTACACTGACAAAAAAAATATTTTAATAAATGCTTAGTTGAATACGACTGTCAACTAAATATTTATTAAATGTAAAGATATATTTAATACAATAACTATTAATTTGATTTAACAATCGTCCTTTTTAATGAACAAATATTTATTTACTGTAAGTAAATTTTTATTTAGTTGGCAGTATTAAATTAAATATTTATTAAAATTAATTATATTTTTTTCTGTATTATATTGTATTTAAAAAACTTCAAATTCGCGTAACTAGAAAAAATAATATATCTATTATTATTTTTTGTATCATAAAGAAGTTGCATAATTGCTGAATTATTGTAAAAAGTGGTTATCTCAATTATATAAACGTAACAAAAATATTCTTGTTGAGATGAAAATTAAGCGGGAATAGAGAGAGAGAGAGAGAGAATATAAAAAGGAAAAAAAATGAAGTAATAATAAGGTATAATTTGGAAAAGATAATTATGGCTACTAAAAAAAGAGATAATTGTAGAAATTAAAATAAAACATTAACCGAGGAGGTAACCACTAGCTGAAATATGATCCCACAGATTACATGATTTCATATGATTTCATCTGATTACAAATAACTTTTTTCACTACATATGAAATAATTTGGTAAAATATACGATGTTATTTAATATTATACAATGATTTCTCGTGGTTGCACGTGGTTGTATGTAATTATCGGATTATACATAGAGATTTTATATGAATTTTATAATGATTTCGAGAACTCTGTCCCGCGATTACATTAAGTGGTTACCCCCTCAATATTAACGGTAAAGAACATTGACTGTCACGACAATTAAGCTTGAGATTGAACATCTCTTTCTCTTTTCCAGAATATAACCGGATTCGATTCGCGGAATTCGGGTGACCGATTAAAAACATCGACCTCGAGGATCGTCCCTGGTTCGCACAGGTGTGGCTCTGCCACACGACTTAATGAAAAGTATACGCAGTATCACACGCACGTAATATGCATGCAGCTATGATTAGTATCGATGCGGAGCGAAAAAAATTCATTAGCATGAATACGACTGTCCTTCGCGATTATATCAATTGATTTCATTTATCCGCATCCCTTCGTTCGTTTTTCGACACAAGACCACTTTCGGTTTTGTCTCTCATGAGATCTCGGGGACTTTCTCGCGACGAAACAGCTACGATTATGTAACCGCATGGTGAAAATTATATACTAAGATTTATGTGATTGAAACATGTTATTTAGACGATCAAGGATTGACGATTTGCAATGCTAATCAGATTAATGCGGACAATTTCATCGATTAACTTCCTCGAACATGATCAGAGAAACTTTTACTTCCTTCAATCATGATTTACTTGATGCATAATTACGCAGATATTGACTTCTTCACTGATATATGATCTTTTTACTGATTATAAATACACATATTAATGACTTCTTATTGTTCAATAATAAAAATATGTTTGTCTCCCAAAACATCATTTAAGATATATTGATTTCGTTGCTTTTAGTTAAGATTATTCTTAATAAAAAAAATATCCAAATATATTTTTATGTGTCATAAACTTATGTGGCAACTGTTTACGCAATCTGATTAATGAACGACTAAACATTATCAGCAAAAAATGTCATACGATTACTTCGATTTACCCAGCATTACGAAATGAGTGTTGGAATTACATCACGTTGTGCTTACAAATCAAGTCGACGAGGTGACAGAGATCGAATGAAAAATTAACTAACCCTGCGGCATTAACTAACCCTTAATAAAAGGACATTAATTCATGGGGTAAGTGGGTTCCGTTTGCGCACGCTCATGCGTGAAGGCATTAAACCACGAGATTAATAATCGGTATTCACGGTCATCGCACGCAACCTGAAATAACCGAACTTGTATATTACAGCTAGCGACTAATGCGCTTAACAAGTATTTCTATAATTAGCGTGATAACATCGGCGCGCAAGTATCACCAGTTATAAGTCGAAAAAAAGGAAAAAAGACAAACAAGAAGTGAAACCTGTGGTGAATTTCTTTTCCAATTTTATCGTGCAGTCGAATCATGCAAGTTAATTATTTGAACAAGTTTGTAATGATGGTGGGAAGATCATATATGAGAAAACTTACCGAATTTCCGTACATACAGAAATATATATGTATATACAGATGATCTGCAATTAGCATATAAAATACTAAATACAATAATATACATATAGTTGCTTTAAAAAAATATGTAGGTAAAATGGATAATATTTTAAATAGATACCTATGTGTTTTCTTTACACCAATTAATTAATCTTATTATTTTGTTCATAAAAGTATTAAGGTACAATTATCAAAAAGTTAATAGTTTACAAGATATTTAATATTTCATGTCAATACATGTCAGAATCAAGTATAAAATATCTCATATTGGTTTTTCTTGATATTTCTACCTTAATACTTTTATATGCAAAAAAATCAGAAGAATCATATTTCATGTAAAAATATAATTCCATTTAAAAGTGGTGATCTTCATATTTTTTTAGCGCCTCTATCCAGAAAAAAAGCAACGTGACAGAAAAAAATATGTCCCTCTCGGAACTGTTCCACTTTTGCTGAACGTTTTTCCGTATCTTTCATATTATTCAAAATATTTATCTGTTAAGATTAAAATAAATTGCCCTGTATAAAAAATTTTTATTGAAACCCTGATAATTAATCGTTTATAAGATTGGAAATATTATGATTGTTTTGTATCTCATAAAAAGATAAATTCAAAAGATCTAAAAATTTTGAAAAATATCTATGCAAATCGAGAGTACTATAATAAACAATTTTTGTCTCTTGCAGTTTTTCTGTATAATTAATAGTATTTGAGTAAAAAATTATTGAAGATTAATTTTCGACAATTTTTAATAATTAATATCTTGTTAATTATTGCGAAAATTACAAAATATAAAGGACTTTCGACTCAGTTTAGTCCGCCCAGTTCTACCTGCCCATGAAATATTTGGTGATTATTTTGGGACACCCATATAATGATAATTCGATAATGGACTTTGGTTCCACCTCCCCAGCTCTGAAAACAATTGTCACCTCAACTTAAAACTTTTCTGTGATTAATAAAAAAAATCTCATTATAAGGTACCATTGAATACAGAATTGAATTCAGTCGCAAAATCGAGGACCCCAAAACGAGAGATTTTTGGAGTCACTCTTTATAGTTTCCTCCGATTGTACACATCATATCTATACACTGTTAAAAAAAAATTTGCTTCCATTACATTTGCTTCCATTACGAAATTAACTATTTGCATCGACAAATCGCTCGGTGACCTCGTCGAATATTTCACCGAAAAACGCATTCTAGTCATTCCAGAGCCTCCTTCGTTATTCGGCCTCGGCAGTCGGCATTCGCCACGCATTTGTCAGGCTCGTCCTCCGCGATAACCTTCGCGAGAACTCGCCAAATCTGAGAAGAAATCGCGGCGAACCGTTAATAACCGACGCAGAATAGAAATCAAAGGCACCCTCGGGTCATCCGTATGAATGCAACGGACTTACGTTTAAAAGCATGGACGCCTGCAGTACCGCGCAAGATACCGGACAACATTGTGTCCTCAAGCTATACGACAACGAGAGCATTCGTGCCGTCCTACGAAAAGTATAAGAATTATAATTATTACACTTATAATGGCGACCAGAAGAATCGAAAAATTGTCAACTTGAAATCGTATTTTTTTTTTATATAAATGATATAGACAATATATTTAAAATCATATGAGATGGACAATTTATTATTATATTTATATATATTCTGTATGATTTTTGTATTGATTTTTGTATTGATTTTTATATAATTTTAATTTTAATTTTACGTACATTAAATGAAACACACTATATTAATGTAATACTGTTATAAATAATATTTTTACTTGCAATTTGCGTGCAATATAGAGAAAAAGAACCTCGCATAGAACAACTACTCTCGAATGAATATCAACGAATTTGGTGGCAGGAAAAACTAGCTTGGGATAAGACTGTAACTGCTAAAAAAATTGCAAGCAAAAAAATATTACCCCGTAAGGTAAATAATTATTATAAAATTATCGATGGTGTGATTATTAAATTAGAAGTTTATACAGATGATTAAGAGAAAAGTACCAACATGTGTGACTGTTAAATATCCAACAAGAGAAGAGAGATTGAAAGATAAAAAGAGAAAAGAGTTTAAGAAGAAATCTAACGAGAATCTTAAAACTGAAGAGACGATATTCGCAAAACATAGCGATACAAAATTTAAAAAACGCAAAGAGATGAAATTCAAGAAACAGGAGGAAACAAAATCAAAGAATTGTGAAGAAATAAAATCAGAGAGTTGTGAAGAAACAAAATCAGAGAATTGTGAAGAAACTAAGTCACAGAATCGTGAAGAAAAAAACACAGAGAATCGTGAAGAAGCAAAGTCACAGAATCTTGAAGAAACAAAAACAGAGAATCGTGAAGAAATAAAATCAGAAAAGTCCGAGAAAGAGAATCCTCAAGCAGAATACAAAGAAACGAAATCAGAACAAGTCGAGGAAGCGAAATCAGAAGAAGGCGAAGAAACGAAATCAGAAAATTATAAGGAAACTAAATCAGAAAAATGCGAAGAAACGAAATCAGAAGAACGTGAAGAAACAAAATCGGAAAAATATGCAGATGCAAAATCAGAAGAACGTGAAGAAACAAAATCAGAAAAAAATGCGGAAGCAAAATCGAAAGAGCGTGAAAAAACGCAATTAGAGAATAGCCAAGATACAAAAGGAGAAAAATACAAGGAAAAAAATTAAGAAACAAATAAATAAATTACATATATTATCTCTCACTTGACATATAAAATTAAAATTAAATTTAGAATATAATTTCTTCGGAATTATATATATATACATATATATAGATATATATATATACAATTTCTTGAAAAAATAAAAATATTCTGAAACAAAAAGTTAAAGATTTGTTAATGTAACTTGGCACAAAGCTCTATTAAATTTTTATATCTTTTTTTCTTTTCACATCTCTTTCGCAATTTAATTAAATTTAAATCTGTAATATTATTACTCTTATTCTTCCTTTTTATTTATAAGTACAGAAGATTCTTTATAGCTCTTCTTTTATTTTATCTATCGATAAAATAAACACTATTAAGTATTAGTAATCGATCATACAGACTCAACATTTTTTTATTAAAATATAAATATAGAAAAGTAAAATTTAACATTCTGCAGCATCAGTTTTCTTAATTAATAGAAAATACATTAACATATAATGTACTGATAAAATGTACTTTGATAAGAACTGGTATTCTAAATATAATCCAATCGTATCAGAAACAGAGACATTCTAGTGTTTAATTTTTAAAATTCCATGGCGCGCTGGTAACATTTTTGCAATTTTTTAATTTCTTTTGTCATAAACATAACTTTTTAAATTTATACTTTAAGAAAAATCCTTTTTTTTATAAAAAAGAAACAGTTTAAACATCAGATTTATTCTTCCTATTCTGTCAGAGAAAAGAGTTTATGAAAGATAATATTAACAAAAAATTTAGAACTAAAAAAAATTAGAATTGAAAAATCTAACAATAATGTAGAGCTCTCGATATTATTTTTTTATTGTTATTATCCAGACCAGAAAATCTACCAATAATGATGCTTATGGCGCCATCTAACCTACAAAATTAACATAATCTTTACATCTATCGATACAAAACTTGTAATACCGGTCGATACAGCTGATTACCATGTCGTCGATAAGCCTCAAAACTTGCTTCGAAATGTCCGAAACGTAACGGCGGAGTATCTTCCTCGAAGTTACGTTAACTCTACCTACATGATTATCGCACGTGTAGAACACTGCGAAGGTATTTATAACCTCAAATACATTTTCCTGAACAGAGCTACTTTACGCACGCTCTGATTTGTAACGATTTTTTAAAATAATTTTATTTAATTTAAAATATTTTTTTAGTGTCTAATTTTCTAACCTAAAAATCTGTACGATATTTCCGAGCTTCTTAATTTATGGCTCACGTCTCCAAACAGTAAATAGGAGGTCGATACGGCCAGATATTTCCGAGCTGAATGAATCACAATTGATTATAATGCGAAATACATTCGCGGCTAAATTGCTTATGCACAGAATTCACCTAATTTCACCGATCCTTACGTCGTATCGCAGTAAGCACTTTCAAGCGAAACGGATACTAAAGATGAACGAGGCATTTCTCCGCTACGATAAAGGCAACGATATGTTTGACATCTCGTTTCGCTATGTGGATGAGATAATGAAGATCGACCGTCAGTTCAACTTTTCCAGACAGACCACGGAGAGTGTGAGCAATTTCCTCAAAAGGGTCGACACAAACGTTTGTAAGATTGTAAACAAAAAGGTGAGTTTCCTTTTTGTCTTTTTTTCCTTTTCCTTGTTATTAGATTTCCATTTATCGTTACATTTTATATTGTATTATTTTTAATGTATAATAACTATAAGTATATACTACAAAAAAAAGAATTTTTCTAAAAAAAATTAAAATACAAAATAGAATTTTTTATATAAATTGTGAACAAATTAGATATTGAAATCTGAAGAATTAATATTCTACAGACAAACTTTAAAATAAAAAATATCTAAGAGAGAAATAAAAATTTTTTTCTTTAGATAGAAAAAAGAAAGAAAAAAAATACTGCTTATGAGGTATCTGATTTGACAAAAGACAATGTGAATACTGGAAAGATCATGCTTCTCAGAAATGATGTCGAAGTGGATGGTGATACATTGTGTGAAAGCCTTTTACAGGATTCTGCAGAAATAAAACTGGTCATTTTCGAGAAGACCTTCTTAGTGAAACGAAATGCACCTTATATCACCAAAATTTCGTTACCATCGTGCATATTGGCAGGTTTTCTGACTTATCCATCCAAGTTTGAGTCACTGTATACTGACACGAAGCGATCGATATTTGACTGGTATAGAAATGATCCTATTAACAAACCAAACTCGTGGACACATGTAGGCAATGGATATCTATATGTACCCAGCGTGACTGATATTGGTTGCCATTTGAAAATTAGCTGTGAACCTCGGAATGACTCAGATTCAGGTTCTAGGATGGAGATACAGTCAAAAAATGTCGTGGAAGCCGGTCCTGGAGAATGTCCTTTCGATACTCGACATCAGTTTACGAAACATAAATTATCGGGTAGGAGGTACGGTACTCATAAAGATGATAAATTTGAAAGAATAAAGTATTGGAAGGATCTTTATTATATATAATATAATATTTATTAATATGACGTATACTAAATGTGTTTTACTTGCAAACTGTATATTAAACAAGGAAAAAAAGTTTCAGAGTAATAAGTTATAATATATTGGCAGATACATATGCCGATACTGATTTTTCTAAAGATGTATTATTCCCATACTGTCCACAGTATGCGTTAGATATGGATTACAGAAAGCAGTTGATACTTAAAGAAATAATAGGTGAGTGATAAATATAATGTATATGATTTATTTGATAATAATAAAATAAATAATTAAATTTATATTAATAATTAAATATTGTTCAAAAAAATTTCCGAAATTTTTAAACATTAAAACAGAATGTTATTAGATTATCGAATGAAGCAATAGCAACAATTTATAATCATTTTCGTAATTTTAATATCGATGATTTTATTGTAGGTTTTAATAGTGATATAATTTGCTTGCAAGAGGTAGATAAAAATATATTCGAATGTGATTTATTGCCTTCCCTGTATATGCTGAATTACGATGGTGTGTTCGTTACGAAGAATGAAGTTAATGAAGGACTCGCTACATTTTTCAATCAAGATAGATTCGAAAAATTAGGATTTGTACGCAGCATAATGGCTCAAAACGTTGATTTATCTAAATTTGCTGCCATCTGGTCTAAAATCGACAATGACAAAACGAAGGAGAGATTTTTGAGTAGAAATACAACCATTCAGGTAATTGCGTATGATATAATTAGCATTTTAAGTAGATATTATGTTATACTCATTGAATAAACGTTAACAATGATTTAGGTAACGACGTTACGATCGAAAGAGAACCGATCTGAAATCTTGATCATCGGCAACACGCATTTATACTTTAAACCTGATGCGGATCATATACGTTTGTTGCAAGGATATTATGCAATTACATACCTACACGATGTCGCGAAAAGGATACGAGAAGAGGTAGATACTTTCTCCAACAAAAACTTTTTACATTTATAGATATCTCCAAAAAAATATTTAAAAATATTTTGACACTTTCGCAAATCATCTTATAAAAAGTCTCTGTATTACTTATATTACAATTTATTAACAATTGCGTACGTTGACAGAATCCCGAATGTAACGTGAGCGTGATATTTTGCGGAGACTTTAACAGTGTGCCGGAATGTGGCATTTATCAATTGATAACGAAGAATTATGTTTCGGAAACCTGTGAAGACTGGAAAAGTAGTGAGTGATTTTCTTCAGTTTATTATCAGTTTATGAAAGCTTGTTTCTTTCTAATTTTGTTGCCTGCTTTATTTTATTATTTAACGTGATGCGACCAAAATGAGTACGTCTCGTGAAATGAGAAGAAAAATTGTGGTTTTTTTCAGATGCCGAGGAAGCTATAAAAAACATATCCTTAACGCAGGAGCTTTGCATGTCTAGCGCTTGCGGTATGCCGGAATATACAAACTATACGCCGGAATTCTCTGCCTGTCTAGACTACATATTTTATGAGAGAGACAAGTTTGAAGTGGAACAAGTGGTTCCGATGCCCAGTAAGGAAGAGCTTACTCTTCACACAGGTTTGCCGTCTGTGGTGTTTCCCAGTGATCATATATCTTTATGCGCTGATTTAAAATTGAAAGGATAATAAATTGTGAAAATTGCTAAATGGTACCTCTAATGTATCTCGTATATAATTAAATATGTAGTGATTAAATTTATCTACATTCACATATGTGAGAAAATACACAAACAAAAGTGTTTGTAGTCGCAAGTGTTTACGTAAATTTCTCTTCTCGTATCATGAAATTTATTATTTTTAAGCGCTATTTCGAGATTTGAAGTAATTCTACAATGTCTGAATTTATTCCGTCTTTCATTATTTAAAAATGAATATGTTTTCGTATATTGCCAGATTAATTTATACTGTATATCAAATATCTGCAGTTTTATAAAAAGAAAATTTCATTACAATATTTAGATTACTTCTTTTATCGTGTGTTATATATATTATATATGTATATATCAATATATACATATATATATTGTATATAAAATTGTAATGTCAGAAAATCATATAATCCTGAGAAATAGAAAAATAATAAAATAATTACATTTCCGCAATAAATACATTTACGTAATTTTGTAACTTTGTTCAGTTGACTAATATCAATTAACAAATAAAAAGTTGTTCCAAGATACGAAACAAATCATAAGAGATACTATTATTGATGAAAAGAAATATATTATACCAGAAATGCGCAAACCAAGTTTTTATAGTTTAAAACAAATCTTTCAAGTGCACATTATTTCATTTATGGTCATCAAAGTATACATCATATTTCAATAATACAGAAAAATGACGTCACTTATGTCTACAACTATAGAGTTAATTTACAAAACTTATATACAGATTAATTGTTACCTTCTTCGACGGCTCGGGTCGTAAAGGTCTGCAGATAATGAAGAATTTCAAATTTGAACCACAAATTTTCTATCTTAATATGCAAAATCGTTTCTCGTATCTTCTACTTAAAGAGAATAATCGAAATTTTTGTATTTACCTTTTTATCGATCTACAGTTACGTGACGAATAAAAATTCTATAATCTATAGCTGAACTCCTCCAAGTTACAAAGCGTTTCACATAAAAAGAAATCTAATAGTATACGTAGAAAATAGAGAGAAAAAATTATTCTACTTTTATAGATATTTATTGATTGAATTATCTGTTTTTTATATATATATATTTTTCTTTTCTATCGTAAGATTTGAAAATTGTGATTGTTATATTGCTTTACATGAAACACTTTGTATAGACTTATAATAATGATGATTATTTAACTTTCATAGTTATTCTAAATTGCAAGCTTGTAAAATCTATAAACAATTTTCTCATTTTATCTAATTTAATTGAGAAAAAACAAGGATATATCATAAATTATTCAATAACCAATTATAATATTATAATAAATATTATAATAGTGTAGTAAATAAAATTTTTGTAACTGCATTTTGCGAATTAAATAATCTTATTTCAACGCAATTGTTTAGTAATTTGAAATATATAAGCATAATTATATAAACACAAATATAAGAATGTTTATGCAAAATTTTTATACTTTTATTTTTTAATCAATCATTTTATTTTATGCTGCATTAACTTAATTAGGTGTTCACTTCGACCTCAGGTTCTTTTAACGTAAGAGCACCCAGTGAGATTTACCTACAGTTTCAAAAATGAAATTTATCTATTTTGGTCCATTTTTCGGTGCAATAACTGGTATATAATATCTCGACACTAAAAATTTTATTGCATTTTATTGGTTGAAGAGAGTAAAATTTTATATAGTGTGAGAATTACATATTTTATATATGTTGATCACATAACACAACTGCATTTATTGTTTGTTAAAATGCTAATCGTGTCTTATTCTAATGCAATATCATGTAAATTGTAGAAGAGTACTTTATCGCGAAATAACTACTCGAGTAGAAAATTTCTAATACCTGCAGACCTCCTTTTTATCACACACTTTGCTTCTGCTTCCGTATAAATGTAACAAATCTAAAGTGTATCTAAAGTAATTCTCTAAGTTGTAACCATTACAAACATACCTTAATCCTTTCTTTCCTAAATATAAGCATATGATAGCACATAATTATGGGAATTATTTTTTATACTCTTAAATAAGCCGAAAATAGAAAGATTCAAATTAGAAATATTTTTCTTTCAATTTAATATTATTAAAGTTGTAAATATAAGTCAAGAAGGATATAAACAAAAAAGTTGTAATAGAAATTAGATAAAATTAATTAGGCGATAAAATCGACAAGATATTTTTATTCTTTAATATTTAGGCGTGTCTCATATATTATAAACTTAATACGTGAACTAGATTAGGAATGAAAGGATTAAGGCTTTTTTCCCCTTCTTCATTCAAAGTGACTATTATGAACGATCGACTGAATATCTCATCAAAACATTCAAAAATACGTTACGCTATTTTAATTGTGAACATAACACATTGATATACATAAAATTGCGAAACATTGCGCCGCGTCAATGAACACTCAGGTGTCTGCAACTAAAAAAACAAACACGATTGTTCCCATATAAAAACAAAGTTATTTTATTGATTGTTAATACAATCTAATTTAATTTTCTTGTGCCTTTTAGTCACCATTTCGCGATATATCTTCAAACAGATTTTTTAGCGAAGAAAAAACCGATTTCAAATTCTTGCCCCTCTTTCCAAAAAAAAAAGACATTAATTTTGTATTTTTTTTTTATAATATACAAAAAAATAAATCAGAACAATCAGTATTTGCTTCATATTACATTACTTCGTACAAGGAGAAACTAAATAAAAAAATATGAAATAATATAAATATATATACAACGTGACTTAAAAATCAAATATTTTGGGGTCTATAAATTCTTTAATTCACATGTGTCTGAACAGCCAAATGCAAGATGTCAAACAAATTCGTACAATCACAAATTTTGATACCATCAAAACTCATGCGAACGATACATTTGCTACAAAACGAATCAAACTTCGTACGTTTACAATATTATAATGAATTCATGAAACGTGACACAAGTGACAACATACAATCGTTGTTCAGGGTGCATCCTTTCTTATTAACGGATTAAAAATGCGATTCCACCAGGCAGCAACAAGAGTACATAAGAAAGAAGAATGCAATACTATGCAAGGATTTTACACATTAGTAAACGATTGTTGCTCGCTCGCTCGCTTGCTCATTCAAGGTCATCACATTCCTCTTCGTGGCGCGCTCGGCACCAATAATTGTAACGCGGTCATTGCATCAGGAAATAACGAGTGATAATTCACTACCGGCACATAAGCTGCGGTTATAACGCGGCCGGCGAACCATCGACCGTGCAGCGAGTTCACAGCCGCCACGGCAGTCGCGATTGACGGACACTTTACATAAACGTTGCCCTGTGGTGATGCTTGGTCCACGTATACGTGCAGAACGCCGCCATGCTTGTTACATTCCTCGATCACATCATCGCGGATCTCTTTTGCCCAATTAGGATTCGTCTCACTGAAAACAAAAACGTCATAAATTACAATTTCTGATTTATTTCCATTATAATTGTAAGAAATTTTTTTTTAATCTACGAACAATATTTTTTAATTAATTATAATAAGATTTAAATTAAAAAACCTTTAAGAGTCGACGCAGGATATTCTTGCGGAATGTGATTTATTATATATTACAATTGATTAATTAAATGGCTTTTTCATTTAAATATTATTAGAACTTATATAATTCTTAAATTGTTTGATTAATAAGATTGATATATGATAATTAATAGAGATATGCGAACTATTCGAATATGAATCGAATCGAATCAAATAAGATTCGATTCGGATTTGAATCTCAACGTTTCAAATCCAAACTATCCAAAAATTTCAAATTTAAAAGAGTCGAAAATATGAATCACATATTTAAAATCATATATACCACTAATAACTGTCCTAAAACAGGACAGCTATATTATTGAAGTAAGAGATGTTATCTTATTAAGTCTATTCTTCATAGCTGAACATTGAAGATATCATTTCATAAGACGCTGAAAAGCAGCGTAATTACATAGTTTTAATTTGATGCTTAGCATGATGCTGAAAATTGGATTTATTCGAACACTAAGAGTCAAACGCTAAGTGTCAATTTAAATCACGTAATCATTGCTTTTCAGCATCTTACGAAATGGTATTAGGGATGCACCAAATCGTAAAATTACCGGATACCGGACAGAATGTAACATCGGATATCCAACATTTTTCGGAAAAAATTTAATGATATAAAATTTCAACCGGATATATTCCCGGATACTAATGATATCGGCTATCCGATCGGATAGTAAGTGTCGGATAATACCAGATACCGGATACTTTTCAGATATCCGGTGCATCCCTAGTATTTATAATAATTGTTAATTCATTTTTAATTTTTAATTCCAATGATTCGATTTGATCTATATAAATTTTTTCGATTCGGTTCAAATGCGGATTCAAACAAAGAAATGAAATTTGATTAAATTCAACATAAAAAAACCTTGAGTCGTACATCTGTAATATAATTAGACTATTGCTTTAAAAGATGCTTTTATAATAAGTTTATCATGTTATCATTAGTTTTGCATATCACTGCATATATGCTATAAATCAATTATGATAACATTTTTTATTTAGCATATACAGGGTGTTTCCAAATTAAATGGCAAAACTTCGGGAGCGTGTAGAGGAGTAAAAAACTAAGAAAAAAAGTCCTATAGACATATGCTCGTTTTTGCTTTGTTTCGCAGGAAATCACGAAAAAAGAAAAAAATATATTTAATTTATTATTTTAATTATTTTATTTATAAACTTTTTAATGAAGATTTTGTTCGAAATGTGCACCTCTTGCAGCAATACAAGCATTGCATCTGTCAAACACGGCTCTTGTAGCAGCCAGGCACTGTTCTTGCGATATTCTGTTCGCTGCAGCTACGATACGATTTCTCAAATGTTGCTCTGATTGAATAGGCGAAGAATAAACTTCTTGCTTCAGAGTACCCCATGCATAGAAATCTAATGGCGTTAAGTCGGGCGAACGAGTTGCCCAATGTACTGCTCCTCCACGTCCAATCCATCGTTGTGGGAATTTTCTATCTAACCAGGTTCTAGCGACTCTGCTGTAATGAGCAGGGCATCCATCTAATTGAAACCACATTTCAGTACGTTGTTGTAATGGGATGTTTTCTAAATAGTCAGAAAATTCATTCTCCAAGAAATTTAGAAAACGGTCCCCATTTAATCTTGCAGGTAAAAAAAACGGTCCCACTAAAACGTCGTTCCAAATTCCAAGCCAGACATTAACAGAAAACTCTTGCTGAAATTTGTATTCTCTAACAGACCTGGGATTTTGATGAGCCCATATATGATAATTCCTTTGATTAATTATTCCACCTCTGGTAAATGTTGCCTCATCTGACCACATTATTTTAGATGGAAATAAAATATCATTGTGGCATGTCTGAAGGTACCAGTTACAAAAGTTCAATCTGTTCCAATGATCTTGAGGTAATAAATTTTGCACTTTTTGAATGTGGTAGGGATAGCGATTATCTCCTTTTACAGTTCGCCAAATTGTTTGTGGTGACACTCCCAATACAGCCGACGCATTCCGAACGCTGGTCTCAGGATGATTGTCAAAATGTTGTAAAATACGATTCCCTGCCTGCAAATCTCTTCGTAACGCTGCTTGAAATCGGTTGTTTTCTTGTCGAATTGAAAATGTTCCAGTCTCTCGCAATCTATTAAATGTCAACATAAACACTCTTCGGTTTGGCACTCTTCTGTTTGGAAATCGTCGTGCATATTCTCGCACCGCCTTTAAAGCATTACCGTTGCAGAAACCGTATACAAAAACCATATCAGCATATTCACTATTAGAATACGTACGCGGCATATTGCAAAAGACAAAATTCATCTACTGTTAAAGGCTTTCAAAGAGCGACTGACAAATTCATAACAGAAAGTGGAAAATGTAATCAAATATGTCGGTGCTAGATATGGCAAGAAATGTAAACATTTTTTTTCGATTTCTCTGAAACGGAGCAAAAACGAGCATATGTCTATAGGACTTTTTTTCTTAGTTTTTTACTCCTCTACACGCTCCCGAAGTTTTGCCATTTAATTTGGAAACACCCTGTATATTCCCCCTAGTGAAAGTATGGTACACGTGACACTAGGTCTACAAATATGCAACATACAAAGAAAGTATTCGATATAAGGAAATATGTGACTTACTTTTGCGGATCAAACATGTTCGATAACATGAAACACTGTGTCGCAATGGGGGGCGCGGCTTGAGGTGGTGGTTGCGGCTGCGCCATCACTGGTGCCATATTTAAAGCGTTCGCTGCAGCGGGAGGAATTTCCAGACCAGTACCTTCCGCCAATTTGAACATCAATTGTAATCTGCAAAAATAATATCGTACACATTTTTTAATGAAGTGTGACCTTAGTTTTATTTTTTCCTTTTATGGATTTTGCTTGTTATTACTTTACGTACCTTCCAGTTGCTCCGAGGTCAATTCCACTACGATCTAACTCATCAGTATCGAGTAGAGAAGGTCCTTGAATCAGATCAGTTCGTTCCGTTACATTCCCAACCTTCATAGGTCT
Source organism: Mycetomoellerius zeteki (assembly GCF_001594055.1). Classification (NCBI taxonomy): domain Eukaryota; kingdom Metazoa; phylum Arthropoda; class Insecta; order Hymenoptera; family Formicidae; genus Mycetomoellerius; species Mycetomoellerius zeteki. The sequence continues at coordinate 1,331,625 of NW_017256127.1, forward strand.
ACCAGCGAGCTCGAATCCATTCAGTTGTTCCAATGCTTTCTTTGCATCGTCTGCATTTCTGAACTGAAAAAATTATGATCTTGAGTTTCATGCAAATATAACGATCTTAAAGATATCAACTAATTAACTAATTATAATAACTTAATTCAATTATTATATAAGTAAGTATTTTGATGCATATATTTAACGAGAAACATTTATGTATAATGCTATAAAAGCTTACAGTCAAGAAACCATAACCCTTGCTGCGTCCTGTTTCAGGATCCATAATCAACTGTATGTTATCAATCTTTCCAAATGGTTCAAAAATTCCACGAAGCATATCCTCAGTGATATTGAAATGTAAAGATCCTACATATAACCGCATTGGTCCTGTTTGTCCTTTAGGCATTAGGTTTGGCATTGAATTACCCATGCGATTCTTCTCAGCCTGTGTATGCTGTACTACAATAGGTACTCCAAGAAGCTTTTGACCAGACAAACCAAGAGCCTATAAAGTGATATAAAAATCAAGGAAATATATTCAGTGTAAAAAATGTTTCTAAATAATAAAAATCTTCAGGAAACGTTATCTCCAATTATATAACAATTAATATACTCACAAGTGTCACACTTTCTGGATCTTTGAATTCCACATAGGCAATACCTTTGAATCTTCGAGTTTTGTTGCATGTGATAAGTCTGACGTCCTGAACCTTGCCAACGCTTGAAAAGAATTCTTCCAAATCACGCGCACGAATTCGTTGACTCAACTGCATACAAAAGACAGTCCGAGCATCTCGCTCCTCTGGTGTCAATTCATCGTTTCTAAAGACAAATGTTACAATCAGCAAATATTAAAAAGACAGAGTATATATTACAATTTTTTTTTAATTCTAATTTCTAAGTTTGATATTGTTGCACATTAATTTCTGTTACTAAATGCAATAGTAACAAAACCGAATTTAATATTCACATTGATCTAGCATAAATATATCCCCCAAAATCATAGATTGCAATTCCATGACTGGGTCTAGTCAATTATGCATTTGAAGAGATATGATTATAGATAAGAAAACAAAAATCAATGTCTTGTATTGTTTAATTCCTAAGCGATTATATAAATTTTAATGTACAATTTATCTTAATATACTCCATTGATTCAAAAATTAAATTTTTATTTTTATATTTCATTCTAGAATTATACCATAACCATAAAATTTACTTTTATATTTAATTATTCTGCTGCTTTTATATTCATTATATATGAAACAAATCTATAATTCATATAAATATACGTAGTTTTTGTTATAAAAAAAATTTGATAATCCTAAATAAAAAAATTACGCATTTAAGTAAAATTAAACATTTTAATTTTATATGAGAGAATAGCAGTTTCACAGAACAGATTAGTATTTTGATACATAGCAGTAGCACTCCATTTAATTTCAATGTTACAAAAAATAAAAAATCTACTAATTAGATTTAACTGATATGAAAGTCTTACAAACAAGTATACTTACATTCCTAACGGACTGTGGCCTTTGCCGAATGGCGGTCGGGCTCTAGGTAGAGTTAGCGGTGTCAGCGATCTCTTCCTCCTTCTGTCTCTATCCCGATCTCTGTCTCGCCTGTCCCTGTCTCGATCGCCATCACGATCCCTTTCCCGATCCCGTCTTTCGCGCGATCTGGATCTGCGCCGACGGTCGCGGTCGCGATCGCGATCTCTGTCCCGATCACGGTCCCGGTCTCTGTCTCTCTCGCGATCCCGTCGATCTTTGTCTCGGCGATCGCGATCTCGGGATCGTGAACGTGAACGCGAACGATGTTTGCTCTTCCTACGAAAGAAAAATACTTCAATTAAAAAGGTTCGCTCGAAATAAATCAAATTCCTTTAAATATTCAAAGTGAACCTTTAAGTATTAAGATGGAAATCAAGGTAGCCACGCGTATATGAAATCGCTATTTCATATATGTATATATATTTTTACATATGTAGTGTATTAAAAGTATATTTTAAATGTACTCAGCTTATATTAAATGAAAAGGAATGGTTTCCTTTTAAAGCTAAAACGTTTAAGTCTTAAAAAAAAAAACACTAAAAATGTAAAATTATCAAGATCGAAGGTTTAAATTATTCTGTTGGAAATTCCTACAAAATGCTTTAATGAACTCTAACATCCGCGTCGATGTTTTATAATAATTATAGAATTATATTATATGTATGGGATATGGCTAGAATACTTCGGTTAAAGAAAATACATTTTTTTAATAAAAAAATAATTTAAATGAATGTGTAAAATAATAACGAGTACATTGAGATGCTGGAAAATGCATTCTTAGTTCTACATTTGATTCAATTATAAAAAGAAAGTTACATTATCGAATCTTTTTGTCATTTTTTTAATATCGAGTTTTCTATAACTCGATTATTAAGATAGCATAATGCAACTTTGTAATTTTATAAAATTTTATTTCATCTTTTTTATTTAGAGCTATAAGGATACATATCGATTTCGCGAAAGGAAAATCTGTAATACAGATATTCTTCCTATATACTTACCATCATCGGGTTTAACCTTTGGAATTATGAAATTAACCGGCATTTACTAATTGTATGGGGTCTATAACAAAGAGAATAAATCTTCAGATGGGTCTATTAGGCAAGGGTCTAATGCTGCTTCAATTATGGCGTAAAGATATGACATCACAAGGTGTTGCGGGAAATAACAATATAGCCTTTTCTTTTTTTTACTTTAACTTGAATCGACAAGTGTATTGACGGTGTATAGGGATTAACGACATGCTGACATAATACTCAAATAATAGTCACAATGAACTTTTCGAAAATTTCAACAACCTATGCAGCCGTAACAATTATTCCGCGTTGCAACAAAGTACACGCAGAAAAATACAAAAAAATTGAGTAAAATGATTTTTCACAGCCTAAATTTTTTCGTGTTCTTCATTTAAATAAATTTTCAAATAAGTTAGAAAACTAAAGTTCTTTTATTCTTAATTAATATTATTCTATTATCATTGACCCTTTATCATTAACGCGTTATATATTCAATGCTGTGATTCAGATGTACTGATTCGTACAAAACCGTTCATTTTAAAAGTGACCCAAGTAAAATCTCCAACACGAGAAAATAAAAGTGAAATAATAGCAAGTCGACGTCTTTTAGCAAGACCTCCAAATTCGAGTAAATTTTAATGCGGGACGTAGGGTCACCTAATCTTTCTTAGCTTCAAAGTTAGATACAAGGATGGTGCAATTAAATCCTCATCTCCACTTAATTTTTAATATAGCCAAGTAATCCAAAAAAGTTTCTACTCACCCAGATGATTTGCGACTAGACCCATTCTCCTTGGAGGACTTGTCTTTGGAAGAGGAGTCCTGCTCCTACGAACAGCAAACAGTTGAATGCCATGCCAGCCAGCCGATGTGGCAGGGACGCGCGAACAAGGGGACAAAAAGCAAATCGTAAAACGTTAGTAAATTTCATAATGACAGTCTTTTCACTATAAATATGTATAAATATAACAATAACATTATATATATCTTTATATTTTCTCATTTATATTTTTTGTTTTCTTGTCAAATGTCAAATTCAACGAGAATTACGAGATAATGTTTTCTTTTTCGTATCGCCTGTCAGTACTACGATAGCAACCTTCCCTTGCTGCGGAAAAGCAATGCTTTTTTTTTTTTGATGCTGGATGACAGAGACAGACGTCGGCGTCAATTCTCGTGCTCTTTCTCATCTTTTCTGTTCGTTTTATTTCCGGAACTCTATGGGTCTCCGAGAGCGCTGAGGGAGGGGAAGGTACAAGAAGAGAAGAGAGAGCGAGCGTGAGAGAGAGCGTGTGTAAAAAAGAGAAAGAGAAAGACAGACGGGGCGAGCATAGCGATGCGACACAGTCGCATGCACCTGGCTCAAACTTACCAATCGCTTTATCGGGTATTAGGAAAGCATTGCAATCTTGGGTTGAGCATGCCTTGGTGTTTAAACTACCAATGGCCAACCACACATCCTTTTTCTTCTGCAAAAGAGAGCCCTCATCAAAGACAGCACGATTTTAAAAAGGTTGTAAACGCGAGAGACGCGAGCGAGCACTCCTAATCGCTAGCCTACGATTACCAGCGCGTACTTGCTGATTAGGGAGTGTGTCTCTCGTTAATCAGGGGTCGTTTTACACCACCGTTCTTTTCCCCCCTCCCTTCTGACATGGACAAAAGATTGACCCATAAGCATTCTGCATGACCCGCACAGATCCGCGATCCGGCCGAGTCCAGAAAATGTTTCTTTCATTATTGTTATAATGCAATGTGCATCGCACACAATTCAAGGACAATTTAATACATAACAGAGTACAAGCAATGAATATTTTTTTCTTTTACAATTCCGATTCATTCAACAATGATTCATTTAATTAAAATTTAAATTTTATCTAGAATACAAAGACTACGTTCGGAGACTCTTTGTATTCGGCTATTAACGCTATTTGGATCATTCTATCTCCATCGTTTATTGAACATAAAACAAGGATAGAATGACACATGTTAATAGCATCTCCCTGAACGCACACAAAGTATTCTGATGGAGAACAAAAGCAAATTCTTGAAACATTTTCTTAAATGAATTTAAATATCTTATTTTGCGAACCAATTTATTATACTTTTACGTGATCATTTGCAAACTCGAAACATAAAACAGGATGTTTACAAAGTTCCTATCCGATTTCTAAGAGATAAACCGGTTTTACAAAAAATAACATATAGATACATAATACCATTACATGAAAACTTTCAGTACATTATTATTAAATTACTGCGCATTGAATATTTATCATTTGTTTACGCATATTGTATTGTAAAAAATTGAAGTTTTCTACGTGTAGACATAGATACATATAACTCATATCCAAGCTACATTTAGAACTGATTAATAAAATGGCATGGATACGCACTTTGTAAACAATTTGGGAACATCAAATTTAATAGAGAACAATACGCTAAGAGCAAGGTAAGAATTTCGGAAGCCTGACGTGTCTTCTGTCGCACTGCAATTAAGTGTCGTGATACCTGATGATGTCACTACCTAGAAGGGAAATTGCTATCATTACAAATTGTACAAAAACAATAGGCAAGGTTTAGATATTTTGTAAAATGAGCTCGTTCGTCACAAGTAAAACGCGTTTTTCCTAGCAAAACATCTGGCAATGATAATATTTTGATGTGATCATACTTGCATTTAAAGCTTTGCAATAAAAACAAATACTTTAGATTTTGTATAAATGGAGAGAAGTGTTCAAGCAATAAGTAATATAACAGTGAATTAGTGAAAATAAACAAAAGTAACATTGCAAATATTTTAAACTTATAAATCACAGCAAAGTTTACTTAACAAGCTCTACTTGTGTCTGAGAATGTATTAATTAAATATTTAATTCTTACATAAAATAATTATGTAAAAATAAGATAAATAGTTACAACAATTTATTGAACATAAAAAATCAAGATATACTTAGATTGCTTTAGAATAGAAAAAAAATTTTGTAAAATATTATCAAATATTAATTTTCAAATATTATCCGAATATTATCAGTGTTATTAAACATGAAGTATGCTTCTACTTCTTATGTAACATGTCTTAAAGATAAATTTTATCTTATTAAAACATTACATTATTCAAGGAGTAGATATTATATTGCATCAAAAAATGCAAGAATAATTTCATTTATCCAATAAGTGCAAGCATTTTACCAGATCAACTTTATATCGTATATATCCATTTTTGACTCACATGGTACGCTTAAATCCACGAGTTCACAAATTCATGAATCCCTATATGCTCGAGATAGATTCTTAGACCCACAAGTACCAAAATTCATGCCTAGGACCAAAGATCCTTCGGTACGTATGCTTTGGCAAATTTTCGATCACACACTCTTGCATTCGTTCATTCATTTGCACATTCATTCAACTTTTATTCGCGTAAGCTTTTGGCACAAAGATCTCCAGGGACTCTTTTCTAACAGTACTGATGTTGTTACCACGTGCACAAACAGCATGAAGCTTCCCATGGATTACCATGAGTTATCATTATCACTGTCGGAATCGCCACCATTTGACAGTGTACCACCATGACAGTGACGCGTATAATCTCCATTTTAATCTTATGAAACCTTATACCTTTGTAAGAAAAAAATATAAAAAAATATATTAAAAAAAACGGAGCGACTAGAAAGAAGGAAAGAGACAGGAAAAAAAAGTAGAGAATGATGTTAGATGATTGCTGTTTCGTAATACCTCGTAGTTTCATGTGCAAGGAACTCGCTGGCGCACATCCTATGAGCGCGAGGGTACATGTAACGTACCATCTATAAGTACAGAAAACGGAGGTGTTGATCAATAGTTGATATATCAGAGACAAGGGCGTACTTTGTCTACATATATATACTTATATATAAAACTATCCATATATCACACACAGAGAAAGAGAATATATAAAAAAAATAGAGCGAGAGAGATAGCGGGATGGAGGAGTGGTAAGTTCCCTTTCTCTCATACGGCGGCGAGTGCAAATATTTAAAAAAAAAATAAATAAAAAAAGAGAGAAAAGGAGACACGTTCTCGCCATCCAGTACTTACAATGCGAAGCACGAGCGTGAACGAGACGGAAACGGCGGCGATCCAGAGATCAAATGAGAGAAAGAGATAGAGAAAAAAAAAGGAAAGTAAAAAAATGAAATCGATATAAAGTTAACAGAAAAGCAAGGCTTACCCCTTTCTTGTACGGCGCCTCCAGCATCGCCTCGACATCCAAATCCTCCGCCATTACGCGAGTCGGGGAGCTCTCTGAAACGCCACGCATTAGCAGACCACAAAGTTTCACGCTGCTTGCGGACAAGAGAAGAGAGATACGTGAATTATGGACGGTTCTTGGTACTGAGCTATCGGCTACAAGCTATAACGTACAGACGACAAGCGCTCGAAATCAGAGCGAACTACGACCCAGATTAACACAAAAATTGTTCGTTACACGACAACGACAGCGAGCGGAAGATCCAAGGCAAGATGGCCGATACCGGATTTGATGGACATTCCACTTCCGCTCTTAACGCTCCCACCGGAAGTGATGCTCATCACTACGTGAATCGTTCAGCAAGTGTTTGTCCGGCCATCGACAAAATACGATCAGATAGGCTTGTCAGATTGGTCTACTTTTCGCAATTTGGGCAACCTCGGCTATCTACCGCGCGAAAATTGGACGCTTTCCAATTGAACGCATGGCAGTGGTCAATCATATGCTGGATTCACACTGCATCCGAAACAGGATTCCGATGAATTTTGCTTCGTATTATCGGAATCCTGTCATCTGATTGGATGCAGAGCGTTGTACGACGAAAATCGGTTGCAGTGTGAATCCAACATTAGGCCGGAATCAAACTACGCATTGAATATTGATATTGAAGATTGAAAGATTGAAATTTGACCAATCAAAACAATAGGAGCTAAAATTTCTTTGTCCTCACAGGTCAAATTTTAATCTTCAATCTTCAATCTCAATCTTCAATGCGTAATCTGATTACGACCTTGGTTCTACATTGATCGCATCGCAGCGTCGCAAGCGTGTCGCAAGCGTTGCGGTCCAATCAACGTCAAGCTAGCTCAACTCTGATTGGACTATAACGCTTGCGACACTCTTGTGACACTGCGATGCGACTAATGTAGAACCAGCTTAACATAAGGCCAGAGTATCGATTCTGTATCTTGAGGCCCAATATTAAACTGATTCTACATTAGTCGCATCGCAGCGTCGCAAGCGTGTCGCAAGCGTTGCAGTCCAATCAGAGTCGAGCTAGCCTGACGTTGATTGGACCGCAACGCTTGCGTCGCTGCGATGCGACTAAGTCCGGATCTACAATAGGTGTTTTAAGACTTAAGCCGTAAGAAATTGACCAATTACTCCTGATCTACAATAGGTGTTTTAAGCCTTAAGTCGTAAGAAATTAACCAATTATAGTCGAATTCCAGGGAAATAATCGACTATGATTCATCCATTTCTTATGGCTTAAGGCTTAAAACCCTATTGTAGATCCGGGGTTACAATCGAATCCGAGGGGAATAATCGACTGTGATTCGTCCATTTCTTATGGCTTAAGGCTTAAAACCCTATTGTAGATCCGGGGTCGTAATGTAGAATCAGCTTTATGCGGGGTCTACAATAGACTACGTTTACATGAATCGATTTACGCCGAAGTTATAACATCGATGTTAGGAAACTGGCCTATCATAGTCATTCCATTCTTCGGAGGAACAGCTATGATTGGCCAGTTTCATAACTACAAAACCCGATTAAGGATGCCGTGTAAATGTGATCATAGAAGCCATAGCAGTCGTAGGGTCTTAAATCGTAGAAAATTGACCAATCACAGTCGAATATGAGAAGAATAATCAACTGTGATTGGTTAATTTTCTACGACTTAAGACCCTATGATCGCTATGACTTCTATTGTAGACTCCGCATAAACCTCTAGTCTGTCCTTAAGGTACTTTTTCATGCTGACGCTTGACGCTCATTTTCGGCGACAATCTAAATCACGTGATAGAAATTGACGAATATGAAGCGGTAATTTTGATCACGTGACCTACTTTGACGCTGAAAATGAGCGTCGAGCGACAGCATGAAAAGGCACCTTTATGCTTAATTCAACTGGACACAGCAAGCGTCAAGCAGCGAAGCAACAACCAATCAGTGAGGCGATATTTACAATGGCGTAAACAATAGCTGCGTTCAGCAGACTCAACAGTTTTGCAACCGTTTTATGATTGTCTGCTGAGATAGGACCATTCTTCTAGATCTAAAAGTATGATCCAATTAGCGCGAAGGAAACTTACAACAGTTGCAAAACAAACGTTCTGCTGAACGCAGCCAATACCGCCTTGCTGATTAGTTGCTGCTTCGCAGCTTGACGCTTGCTGCGTCCAATGTGAATTAAATATTAAGCTGATTCTACATTAGTCGCATCGTAGTGTCGCAACATGTCGCAAGCGTTATGATCCAATCAGAGTCGAGCTAGATTGATGTTGATTGGACCGCAACGCTGCGAGCTGCGATGCGATCAATGTAGAACCAGCTTTAGGTTTGTTCGCGTCGCGTGCTCCAACACGTTCCAATGGGTGTGTTCAGCAGAAAAAGCAGCTTTGCAACTGTTATAAAATTCTTCAATATGGGCTGCGGTCCACTTGACGCTATAAACGCTTCGCAGCATTCTTTGATTAGTCAATTCGTAAAATTCTTTGTTCTGATTGGTCGCTCAAATGTTCGAAGCGTTTGTAGCGTCAAGTGGACCACAGCCATGACGAACGCAGCCAATATGCTCCTAGTATAGCTCTTATTCACTCCAACGCACTTGACAGAGCGAGTAGGAGCTATGGTAGGAGCATGTTGGAACATATTGGAGCTTGTGATGCGACAAACCTCGAATCTTGTATATCACTTGATTGGTGCGTTCAGGGAGACGCTATTAGCGCTACTCTGTCATTCTATCTTCGTTGTTTATTAGACGTAAAACAAGGATAGAATGACAGAATAGCGCTAATAGCGACTCCCTGAACGCACCTGATATATGCGTCGCGTTTATACCTGTGTGTGTGTATGTGTGTGTGTGTTGTGTGTACATACGTGATTCGTTGCATTATATATATATATATATATACACACAACCGTGATACATATATAGGCATAGTGGAGTCCCAGAGATTCTTGTGTTTATTAATAATTTCTCTCGACATTGTATAAAATAGAGCCAGAAACGGTTTAGAATTGGCATAATTAGAGATCGTTAATCAGAATCTTTCGTGTTCTGTTTTTTTTTTTTAATCTGACGATCGGACGATTGCAACTTGGAACTTAATTGTGGCGGCTCTTTGCAAAATGCACATAAAGTTGGTAGAGATATATTCTTGAAGAAAAAGAGTCCGGTTCCTCGACTTAGTTAATTATTCCGAAAAATACAAGAACAAATTTATCTCATACTTCAACTGTTAAAATGGCTGCATCCTTGTCAGGTGAGTTGTGAATTTGTTTTATAACGATTTGCAATTTGTAAAATTATTAATTTAAAACGGTTGAAAACTGCATAAACAGTAAATAATGCCATCTTCTATTCGTACTAAATGACCTAGTAGTTTAAAAGTTACATCCATGACTTATACATTTTGTTTGTAAATTTGTTTGCTTAAAGTATCTTTTACAAGTTTTACATATACTTTTACTTCTTTAACATATAATTGTATATCAATTATTTTATAGCTTATTGGGTAAAGTTCTTCAAAGGGGCTGGATTTTCTCAAGATGTGGCCACTAAGCATGCAGTTGTGTTCTCAAACAATCGTATTAAACCAGATATGTTGCCAGATTTGGATAAACCTAGTCTCAAAGAAATGGGTATCATGTTAATGGGCGATATGATTGCTATTTTAAGATATGCCAAGAAAGTAGTGGAAGAAACAACCTGTGAGAGATTTTTAGTTGATTCAGAAGACACACTTCCAACTCCAAAGATTTCTGTTCCAAAACCTATTATGAAAAAAGGAAGCAAGGAAATTGGAAATAAGACTATGGTTTTAGCAGCATCTAAAACAGACTCTACAAAGAAGATAGTTAAACCTTTATCTACGACAAAAAAGATTCTGACTATAAGGAAGCCAATTTCTGTCCCAGTTACCACTAATACTGTTAACCAAAAGCCGATATCTGTCAAAAGAAAATTGGCATCAGAAGAAGTATATCAAGATAATGATGATGATAATTGGAATATCTCAGAAAAAAAAGTAAAAACAACAAACGGTAGTGAAGATAATACCGAATACACTGTCGCGACACCGAAGACAACAACGGTAAGAACTCAGGTACTTAAAAAACCTGTTGAACAAAAACGAACAGTATTTGATAGATTAGGCGATAGCTCAGTTACGAGCACAACTAATTTAGTTGATACGACGCCTACTTTCAATATTACTGGAGTCGGTAAAGAAGTATTTAAGAGATCTACTAGTGTTTTTAAGCGTCTCGGTGACATAGACGATAAGAAGGATCAGATGACTATAGGAATACTTAAGAATGGATCAAGCACTATCAGTACACCAGGCATACTGAAAAACCGAACATTACCTAGCATACGCACGTCAATTGTAACGATGAAGAGAGTCGTGCCTAAAATTACTGGCACTATGCATGCCGATCACGAAGTTAACAAGAAGATTACTTTGAATAATACAAGTCGTATACTGAAGCTGAAAAAGGAAGTACCTAATGTTAAATCGAGCATTGAAAGTATTTCCAAAAAAATATCTACAGTTACATCAGGCAAGTTAGGTTTGTATATGTTATATAAATTTTACTAGTATATAGGTAATAGTGTAAAAATGAATAGTTTTTCTCGATTTTATTATTGCAGCTTCGGAACGACTTGTCTCAATACCAGCCAAAGCACGCTTGGGTACAACCACTGCCAAACAAGTGACTTTCAGTAAAGTGGCAACAGTAACACATGTCAAAAGGGCAGATGTTTTCAGTCGCTTGGGCATTTAAGTTTGGCTTGATTCCCCTATCAGTCGCGAACAAACAATGGTTGATTTGTTATTTGTATAAAGTTAGAGTTTTCCAAACCAACTGCAATGATTTTGATTAATGCTAATCAAGTGATTGATTGGACTTTCTTTTTATTACGAATGGGTATATCCAGAGGGTGCTTTCCAATTGTAAAATCATTAGACACTTTTGTGCACACGGTGACATAAGTTATGTTCCAATTGATGTAATCGTCAATACAACATTCGCATTCAGCCAGTAGGCTACTAGTCGGTTGTATAAGCTTGTGTTTTCTAGTAACCACTTACATGTTATTAACCGCGGCATCCATAAATAAAGTTGGAGGGCATTGAGTGATTGGCATTTTTGCTTTTTTTTATTCCATGAAGATGGTAAAAGCTAAATTTAATCTAATTCTATTCGAAACGGACTGAAACTGTATACGACGTATACATTCTGTCCTAATTGTGCATAATGCTACACTTTGTGCATTCCTGTGTATGTTAGTGTTAAGATGTGTTAAGCAATTGGAAAGCACTCAGAGTTGCTTGCAAGGCTATTGCAAGGCTATTGTGAATGACGTATAGAATGTAAATATAACAGACTTACGATTAGATTTATAATTTAGTGACGCCATGAATTGCTCGGTCATAAAGAAAGAACTCAAATTGTATGCTATAATCTGTAATGCAATGTATTTTTTTATTTAGAAATTTCTGAAAAATTCAAAATTCTACTTTTTTGTTTTTTTTTTATTTAAGACATTTTAAGAGATGATTCAATTTTGTATAAAGATGAAATAACTAAGATCATATTCTATAAGATACAATTGTATTTTAAACTTGGATTTATGTGTAGCCTTTTTGACTTTAAGGAAAAAGAAAAAGTTTTATAAAGTATCGTTTTTCCTATACTATATTGCTTTCTATGTTTTATAATACTCTGAGATAACGACATATACAAATACAAATGTATAGACGGGTAATTAGATTTATTATATTTTGAGAAACGATTTGTTATATTTTTACTAACTGTATTTTCTATAACTTAATTCAACACCTTTTTATTCTTCCTGCATACAATAAACATTTATTTGTTTTATAATACATAAATGTTGGTAAATGAAAAAAGAATAATCTGCCAAAAGTGTCCTATAATATTCTATTAGCAACGTTTATCGATATTTTAAGTAATTGATAAGTATGACTTGTGATAATAACAGATTGATGTAATTATATAAGTGTTTTGTATAACTGGACCATTGCCATATAATATTAATTTGTTGCTATTTTATATTTCGTAAGTGAATGTTGAAAAATTTATTTTTATAAGATTTCTGATGATAAATCTAAACAAAGTTAGAGAGAGAGAGAAAGAGGACGAGTGCTTACAAAATATTAACAAAAACGCTTGTTTGATATATCAACAAAAAGTGCAAGATATTCATCAATGAACGTTTGGGTTTTTCATTATTTTAAAGTTTTAAGATCTAAGGAGAGAATTAGTGTACTTTTCAGTAAATATCTATATGGAAGCAATAACCTTTTCATAATCTTTATTATAAAAAGCTTAATATTAATGATTAGTACATTTTTATAATTTTCTATTCATTTCCATAAAAAATTGTCAAGAAAACCCCAGTAAATACACGCGAAAATATATTTCTTTTTTTAAAAGTATGTTCATTTTTATCAGTATATGTATATAGAGTAACTTATTTAATCTCTGTTTAATTTACATTTACTCCTTATCTTTCTCTAATTAGAACGCGGCCTAAATGCACGGTGTAAACGTAGCCAAATTCTGATTCCGGCCTAAGGGTGAAATCACACGGTGTGGAAAAAGACTGCGGAATAGAGAATGCGTCATTGAAGCAACCAATCAACGGCTGCGTTCAGCAGAACGGTTGTTTTGCAACTGTTGGAAGTTTCCTTCGCGCTAATTGGATCATACTTTTAGATCTAGAAGAATGGTCCTATCTCAGCAGACAATCATAAAACGGTTGCAAAACTGTTGAGTCTGCTGAACGCAGCCAACGCTATTCAGCGCTATTCGGAATAGCGCTGATTGGTTGCTTCAATGACGCATTCTCTATTCCGAAGTCTTTTTCCGCACCGTGTGATTTCACCCTAAGATTCTAAAAAGTATATCGACAGGGGCGTTTTTAACGTCGGTGCGACGCAGGTCCCGGTGGTGAACATTCATGAATTTTTTTAAATATAGAATTATAAAGAAAAATACATTTTAAATGTGGCACTCAAATATTTATACGTCATAAACGAATTTTCCTTACATTTCTTTAGCTTTAAGCGAACATTTCTATATGAAAATACTCGCAATACTTCGGAATCGAAAACTGGGAGAACAAGAGAGGAACAAAATGTAATGGTCAAACTGTAGAATGCATTCCATTTAACCCATACAACACAGAATTTGCAGTAATATCGCTGCAATAATGCTGCAATATTGCTGCAATGTTGCGGCATTGTTGCTGCAACTTTTGTGCTGTAGGGGAAGGTTCGCATCGCTCGTGTACATCTAACATTTGATAACATGAGTGAAATGATGTTCGCAAGGATTTATGGACATCTTCTACCATTTCATCGTCGACACTTGTTCGTATTCGAAAAGATATGCTGTATAGAAATTGCCTTGAATCAATAGTAATGCCCGGGCCCTGTCCTTCCATCGACGTTTTAACAGCCTTAAAAATGCCACTGCCTATCGATCGGTTGATATATAATTTGAGTTAAACAATTATTTATATATATATATATATATATAAAATCAATAATATAATAAATTATAATATATTACAATAATTATACATTCATTATTAAACGCTGTGTAAATAAGCATACACATTGCAAATAGTATCTTTTTCTATTGATTATTAGTCGATGATGTATGAATGATGGAACGCAGTGTCCATAACAATAGAAGTGCAATTTTATAAATAAAAATGGAACATTATATTATTACCGGGCCCGCTTGATAATAAAAACTTTTCTCAGGATTATTCATTAATAAATACTTGGTCAGTCCGTTCCAACTTCTGGTACTGTTCCAAGTAGTCCAAATCGAGCAGGAGCGAACGCGAACAAGCACGAATGAAGAATTACGAACGAACTCGACGACTGATATTGCGAGTACAAACGAGCCCAAATGAACATCGACGAATACGTTCCGTCTCCGTCTTTCTTGTCGATATGTTTATCAAAGAAAAAACATTCGGTGCGGTGCTGAAGAACTTGTATTGTTACCTATTGTTAGTGGCAAAGTGTTTGTCTGTCAAGTGGAAGATACGGATTCGGCTCCCTAATACTACAATAGGATCTTTTTGAAAGGAAACATTAATCCACTTTAATAAACACATAATTATCCAAAAACAAATCCAATGTAATTCAGCAATATATATTGTGTGATACTGTATTATCAAATCTCGTCATAAATCATGATACTTTATCCCAATAGGACGGAAATCTATAATAGAAAGGAGGAAAGCACTTGTTCGTGATCGTTCATGTTTGATTAGTCTGAATGGGTTAACACTGGTTAACACGTTTTCTCTCAGTCGAGACATTCGTAAGACTCGACCTTCATTGAAGTCTACTCTGTTTTATACATTAAATGTACATAATACAAATATATATATATAATACATATATATAATTTTTACAATATATATATATATATAATATAAATTATTAAATTATAATAAAATCACAATAAAAATAATAAATATATTATGAAATGTTAGTGAAATATAATGGAGTGGCCAAACGATAAAGCTTTATTATTTATTAATGAAATTGAAAGTTTACCGATTTTATGGGATTCTTCAGATCCATATTACAAAATTAGTAGGAAAAAAAATGAGACGTGGGAAAATCTTGCCAACAAATTCTGTACAACAATACTAGATGTTAAAAAGAAATGGCTTTCGTTACAGGTAAACAAATGTATTTGATTTTTATATACCAATAGTATTTATTGCAAAAAGTAATTATAACTTTGAGAATTATACATAATTATTTTTTATTCAATGAGTTTAGCATAAGTCAGTCTTTAATTATTGGTAATGAATCTATGAGTACTTTTTCTAGGCGTCATACAGAAGAGAGAGAATTAAGATGATTGATTCTGCAAAGGGAACTGAGAAAAAAGTATCGTCAAAATGGTTTGCATATCGTGCAATGATGTTCTTGGGAGATCATTATAAACCAAGAGGGATAAGAGATACTTCTGAGGTAAAATAAACATACATTTATGGTTAATAAATTTCTTTTAATTTAATAATTTTAAAAGTAAAATTATTATACGCTCAACCTTAGTATATCTTCTCTTTTTAGAGTAGATTATGGCCGGTATTCATAGTCGGTTCTTATTTCAAGACCATCTTAAGTAATGTTTTAAGACGCTAATGCGACTCTTTGATTAGTTTATGACACCTCAAGGCTGAACTTAAGACGGTCTTAAATATAAGATCTGACTATGAATACCGGCCTATGAATTTTCGTAAACTTTTTTTTTTAGAAAAAATAAACTTAATTCTCCAGCATTATTTTTCCTTCGAACCATATTATTATTTGTTTATTCTACTCTTCAAATATTATATCATTCAGTAACAGAATTTTATATCTAGAATATAAAATTAATTATATATAAATACTGTTAAATACAATTTTTAGTAATATAACTTATCAAAATAAATTACTAAATAAATTGTATCAAAATAATTATAATGTATATTTATGGTAATATTGTTGTTATTTCAGACTTCTGAAACATGTCAACAGGAAGAAAGTAGAGAATGTAAGAATCAAGAAGGTATTAATGAAACAGAAATAACATGTCCGAAAGTAGAAGCTACATTACACGAACCAGAGAGAAGTGTACGGCTGCGTGATACTTCGTTGCGAAGAAAACATTTGAAAATGTTTTATTCTCCAGAATTAAGTAGCCCAAAGAAAAGAAAGATTAATGAAGATAAACCAAGTGAAATGTATATTTTAAAGGCTACTGTTGCAGAAAAAGAATATCAAAGAGATGAAAATGAAACTTATGGTGAATACGTGGCACTGACACTGAAGAAATTAGATAATTATTCACGTATAATGGCTAAACATTACATCAACGAGATTCTTATAGAAGCAGAATTAGGGAAATACAAAGATTCGATTCCTCAAAGATCGCCTACACCCACAACCTATTCTGCTATTTCACCATTGCTTTCTGTATATTCGTACCAATCCGGAGGTTCCAATAACGTGGTTTCTTCTGAACCGAATCTGTGATCATATGATGAATCAGTAGCATTAAAAAATTATTTCTTTCTCTCAGTGTATCGTCTTTTGTCAGTGGTGATCTCTTCTGCATGTCCATCTGATATCCACTGATATGTGGGACCTACAGTTCTTAACACCGAATGGCCCATGGTGGAAGAAATACTCCGTCCACCATGGAACGGCCTATCGAATGATTTGTCATTGTCTTGGTGACGATCAAAGTGACGATCAAATAAAATCTGATATATGTGGATTTAAATCTCATAGCAGCCAGCTCTATGCCACAAAGTTATTTAACACGATTTTAATCATTTCTATTTTCTGCAAGCTTTTGTTGAAATACATATCGTTTTCTCATTTTCATAATTACTTTTGTAATTAATTTCTTAGAAATAATTCTTATTAACATATGTATAAACTATATTTGCAAATTTTTTTTTTAAATAAAATTGTTCTAAAAAGAAATAAAATATTTTTATTAAAAAAGCTAGATAAATTTATCTGATAGAACTTTTGCAAGAGTTTCACACACTTTAGAAATAATTTGAGATGAAGTCTTGCTAAGTGATTCTTATAGTTAAACTAATAGCCTTTTCAATTTGCTGACTCGATTCGAGTCGAGTCAGTAAATTGAAGACACCTGTAAGCCCCTTTTTTCAATAGAAATTACTGTTCTATAATTAGTATCTTGATTATATATTTTTAAAGAGATGAATTATATTAATTTTTTAAGCTCCTTGATATAAATTTATGTTTGTAAAACTTTCGAAGCTCTCTCCTACAAAAGTAAATATAAAAAATTGCGTCAACTAAGAAAATATAAAGTTATAATACGTAATTCAAATGTTTTACATTAATGTTTCAACAGCCAACGAATTTCGTTATATTTTACGCTCTTAAGCATTTTAAATATATGTATTTTAATATAATTGTGAAATCTATAAAATATATTTTTATATATCGATTTTTACAAAGAGTTTTTAAATACGAATATGTATATTAGTAGCGTAGTAACGTTTTAATAATGTCTTATTAAAGTCATTAAAGTCATTTGACGTCACCTTGATACTTTCGATGCGACAAAATCATATTTATGTATCAAAGAAAGTGATAATATGAAATTAATATAATAATAATAATATAAAATATCTAAATAATTAATTAATGCATTAATTTTTTCAATTTATTATCCATGTAGATACTTCATAGATATAAATGTGCATATCTCTTGCAATAAAAATCTGCTCGATTTGCTGGCGAACTGCTTGTATATTGCTTTTTACTATAATATTTTGCCTTGGATACATTTATGGAACGCGATAATATTCTATTTTCATTTAAAATATGCATTGTGTTATCCATGGTATTGATTACTATTAAAAACATAGTTTTGTAGCAACACGATATATTATTGGATTGCATGCCTATTTATGCATTTATATAATAATATTATCAATCGTAAATTTAATACTCCATTATTGACTAATAGAGTCTGATGTCCAAATATTGAACGGTTGAAACGGTCGATAATGTCTGTACCCTTCAGTTACCTCCGAGTTCACTTCATCATGAAAATTTATCCGGGGCTGGCCGTCTTTAATAGTACCTTATCGGTGTCTAGACTCATTTTTGTTCGTCGTAAATGTTCGTTTATGATTGCAGTCCTTGTTAGTTGATCTCGAGTCAGCTTTTAATTAACTTTCTTTAATAGTACGTACCTTGTCCAGTGTATGTGTCGAATCGCCGATTGTTCAAAAGGGAAAAGAAACAACGCGTGGACATGAATGTACATACATACATACGTGTCAATAATTCGCATATATTATAGATCCGTATTCTCAAATAGAGCTTCTCTTGTTTTCCTATAGAAATCTGTGAGGCTGATATTTTTGGTAAAGAAAGTGTACGACAAGAACTGTCTTTGAGTATGCAAGCATCTTATTTTTCCATTGTTGATAGGATTATAATTATGCAATCTGAAGCTGCATCATGAAAGAAATGACGATTGATTTAAAAGAAACGGTTATATTTAAAGTTTAGAAGCAGTTTTTGCTACAGATGCATGTCTATATCAAAAATTCTTACACACGAAATTATTTAAGTGCAAAAGCATAACATAAGTATTTTAATTATTAAAAATACAACATTTTCCAAAATTATTAAATATTATGTATTTGCTCAGTTAAGATAAAGATCTGTATATAGATCTGTTCGTTATATTCGTATTCCATATAATATTTTGCATTTGAAAGAAGATGAATATTTATTTGGCCGTTAGAGAGAGAAAGGGCGACGAATCGAGTGCAGAAGGTGCAGGTGAAATGAATGAACCGCATGTTGTGCTTTTGTATTTTATACGTACGTAGCAAGCTAGCAAGTCTTTATTATGCACCAGGAGCGTAACAATAGGCACCCGACATCCGAATTTGCTAATAATTATTCTTTGTTTTCTATCATAATTTATGTTCTACTATACAATTAATAAGTATCACGATTTATAATTAGATCTGATATTTGAGATTATTATTATTTTTATTATTGTATTTTCATTAATGCAGTTTCAGTTGGATTTATTTATATTTTTTAATACTTGTGTCTATTTTTTATTAATATTTTTCCTTTTAAAATTATATTTATAATATACGTCATAGGCCCGTTTCTACCAACATAGATTAACTTTAATCTTGGTTCAACTTACTCTTCATCTTTTTCTAATTTCTAAAAGTAGAAAGGGATGAAGAGTTAGTTGAACCAAGATTAAAGTTAATCTATATTGATAGAAACGGGCCATAATCGGAATTTGAGTCTTTTGCGTGACAAGAGCGGCTGTTTTATCGCTAACAAGTAACGATAATCTATCCAACAGATTTAGCAATTAGTCATCCTAGATTATAAGATTTTTCAACACATGCGCATCTCCACTATTTTTGTACGCATATATGCGTATTATATAGTCGATTGCATGACTTGTTAAAATGACCTATTTAACCAACTTGTGCAAAGTAGGACAGTTTTTTTTGGATTCTTGAGAAAAATTTTGAATATTTTTTTCTATAAAAATATGTTATATTAAAATAACTTGATATCAATATAAGCACTTTTTAAAAAAATATTTTATTTCGTTAAATATTATTCCTTTTAATATTATTTCCTTAAATTATTTAAAACAAGGGTTTTTATATTATTACTAATACATACTTTTAATATTATTTTTATTATAATATAATTATATTATAAAAATAACATAATTATATTATAATTTTTGATAAAAATCTACATTTGTCTTTTGATTTTATTTGTATGACAGATTTGTATTTACAATTCGAACGCAATTTGATTGGAGATTTTTGTACCTCAACAAATCTAGGGCGATATTTGAACAGATAGTCAAATCTGTCGAAAATAGATTTTGCAAAGTGTCTACTACGAATTTTATCGGCAAAATGCCAGCAGAAATAATGCCAATAGAATTTGTTACGGAATATGATGATAAATTGACAGAAAACGAGCAAAATTGGTCATTTTAGGACTCTTTAAACATATTCTATTTAAAAATTGTTCAAAATGACAGATTTTGCTTGATTTTCTCTGGCAATCTGTTAACATTAACTTTTCGCTTATTGAGTATAATCAGATTTTATTATTTAAGATTTTAAGTCAGATTTTTTATAAATAAAACTTAATAAGATTTCAAGTACGGTTTTATATATGTTTGTATAAGTACGATTTTGAGCTGTACAATCATTTCTTTCTTCTTTTCTCTTCTTTATTAAGGATTCCGAACTCCATACAAGTTCGATACAGTCAGTGAAATCAATAAAAAAATATATAACTCGGTAAAAAATTTTTCATTCATCAACATATATAAATATATCTAAATATACATAAACATGTATAAATATATATAAACATATATAATATATTATATATATGAAGATGTCCATATACATTCTTCTTTCTTTTGTAAAATTACTGTTTAGTCTAACAAAAATAATAATAATAATGAGAAAAAAACATAACAAATAATTATAAAAGGCTAATTTTCGTATTATTTCTTTTAGGGAAAAATAAGTTTGGAAAAATGTAGAAAAATTGTTCGCAATTATATATAATAATTTATTTATAATTACGTATGAGTAATTTTGTTCCATTTCTCCAAACTTAATTTTTTTAAAAAGAAATAATATGCAAATTATCCTTTTAATTATTTTTTATTTTTCTCATTATTATTATTATTTTTCTTATACTAAACAGTAATTTTACAAAAGAAAGAAGAATGTATGGACACATTTCATATATACTTATATATGTTTATGTTATATATATTTAGATATATTTATACATAAAAAATTTTTTACCGAGAATATATTCAAATAACGGTGCTATTCATTTATACAAGTCGACGCAAATGGACATAAATATCAGTCTATCTTTCTTAACATTCAGTGAGTAACAAAAGGTGTTTTCTATTTCTAAAAATTCAAAAAAGATGAAGAATAAATGAATCCGAAATCGAAGTTAATTTACATACATTGGTGAAAACAAGCATTCAAAAGTTGACACAAACATCATTCTAACTTTCTTATATTTCGTAAATAAGAAAGACAATACGATTCGTGTATCGACTTATATCATTAAATGAAAAGCATTCAAATATAGAATAACACTTGTGTTGATTTGTATCGTTACCAAATGGAAAGCACTCTAAAGTGTTTTTAGTACAAGATATAAATATTTGTAGAAATAACAGTCATTAAAGTTACGATTACTTTGGTTAGAAACTTTTAAAAATTTTTATCTCGATCTTTTTTGGACAACAATCATGTATATAAAAAAAACTTTTCCTATAAGGCGGAAACTTTCCTTAAGATGAAAAATGAAAATTTGTTGAAGGTTAAAATTTTTCATATTTTTATTCAAGAAAGATTAAAGTTATATAATTTTTACTACTATTATTCTGACGCAATTCACGATTATTTCACTGAAACCTTATATCGACAATGCCAGAAATCGTTTTGAGAATAAATTAACAAATCACATTTGAATTCGGCTGCTTGACTAATGATTAGTCAATTAAGTCAATTTTTTCTTCAGATATCGCAATAATTTTTAGCATCGTGGACATTCAGGTCATCCAAGATCAATTAAGATTAAATATTATAATCTTATTTAAATATAATAAGACTATCCTGGCGAAAATAAAAATTGTAGCTTCTAGAAGATGAAAATTAGAGGCGTTTATTCTTTTTTTACGTTTTGTTTTCAAGATTTTTGCTCTCTAGAAGTTTCTTTACGCTTTTGTCGCTAACCACTCCAGTCTTCATTTTACTTATTTATAACCTACGTTAGCGTTGGTAAATGAATAAGTGTTATAATCGAATGTGTGAAATTAGTCTATTAATACCAACAATTCTTTAATTACTGAAACAATGAACTGCAGTTTCAATTCGAACGTTAAAGTTTCGAAGAAATAAACAAATAAATATTAATTATCTGTATTATATTTATGCTTATTATATGCTTGCTTGTAATAATCTTGTTTAAAGAATGCAATAATTTGTACTCATTTCCCGGTTTTCTCGAAATCTTGCAAATATTAAAATAACATTTATATCGGAAGATTAAGGAAATTATAGAAACCGTGTGAGGAATAAAATAAAAATTGGTAAAAAAATAAAATTTCTTTGTCATATTAAGCCTACAATTAACAAACAAGATTTATTTATGAAACATGTTGTTGACACGTATGAATCGATATGAACTTGATGTCGGGCACAAAAAAATAAAGCGTAATATTTTTGCTCGTTTGAGATTTATGCCCAAGGATTTTTATTCGAGATAACTGTGTGTAATGTATAATCTACAGCGCGAGGTCTAGTGACTTTTTCTTGAATCACGAATCAGGTTTTAGCGTTCGCGGAGCGGTGGAACCCCGATAATACCCATAAGCTTTTCGGCAGGGGATACGCTACTGCACTGCGCCGCTCAGAAGTGAGCATGCGTAGAAAAATTCTACGATTTAGGATCACTGCCCTTCACTCATTCGCGCACGGTGAATCGTAGGTGTTCCTCTTAACTAGGGTTTGCTACATTAATTTCGCACGCAAAACGCTGGCCCTTCACTGAAGATTCATTAATGGTCTTGCCATATATTTTGCTCACGTGCCCGGCGGTGTAAATAAAATATGGAGACGTACGAGAATCAAGTGCAAGAAAAACCGCAGGATGGAGGTAAAAATTTCGTAACTATACTCGTTCGTTTTAAATTTCGCGTACACATGAAATTTCCTCACACATGTGAAATTTATGGCTTCTCCTAACGTCAGAATTGCATGCGATTGTCAAGTTACCGCGCGTAACTCTTTTTTTTACGTAGCTTTAACGTTTATTACTTTCCAATAAAGGTAGATGTGGATTATAGACATAATAGACAACATGGTAGTTGAACGCGTTTTTAAATGAAACTTTGAGGAAGTAAATTACGTGCGTCGTACACAGAAAAAATCCACGTATTATGATAATTAACTGTTAAAGAGCACGTGTTGTATTGTTTTCGCTTAGTCTTATATGTTTTCGTGTCGTTCCGAATGTAATTCAATTCTCTATCTGTTCTCAATTAACAATTCAGAAAATGGCGTTTTGCGCGTCAATAATAGCTGATAAAAACACGTCGGAGTAAAAAAATTATTAATTCGCAAACTTATATGTTTTCGTTTATAATAATTTATAGTTGTTATTATAATTATGTTAATATATGAATTAATATATCGATTTAATGGAAATGTATAATTAATGTGATTTTTAAATAAAAATTAATTTATTTTTTTAAATTAATACATTCTTAAAAAATATAATTTTACTATATTATTATATTTTCTACATGTTGTTTAATAAATAATGTCAGCATTTTTTTGTAAAAAAAATATATACATTTTTATTTATATATATTAAATATAATATAAAGTTTTTGCCATAATGATATTTTATCAAGATAAAAAAAATTACAGTTTGCTATATATATTTATAAATTCAGATAGTAATATTTATACCATATCAAATTTTACATTTTAGAATATGGATTTGTTTGGCAAGACTATCTTGATGCCACAAACAGCGTGGAAGTTCCACAAATTGTGTTTCCTCATGTGGAGCTGACATTGCAGAACAGTATTGAGGTGGGCATGTCACTAGAGGTACCAGTACAAAAAAATAATGCTGAGGAAGAGCAGTCATATTGGATAGCTTCTATCGTTATGGCTTGTGGACCCTTATTGCGATTACGTTACTTTGGTGGTGATGATAGATCTTTAGAATTTTGGTTTAATCTTACAAAAGAGGCTGGCCATGAACTTGGTTGGAGTGTGAAAAATAATAAGAAATTAAAACCACCTGATGTTATACTTAAGAGATCACCAGATTGTGTTGACAAACTGCAAGAATTTCTGGTGACTGCACGTACACTCCCACCTGAGATGTTGACAGGGGTAAGATACTAATATTTCTAGAATATAGCACTGTAATTAATACTTTAATTTAATATATTACTCATTTTTCCTTTATAGGATGGCTTAAGTATGACAGAAAGGATAAAACAGGGTATGAAAGTTGAAATAAGTGACGTGCTGCATCCATACAAGTTATGGGTAGCTACGGTAAGAAGTTATAGAATTAGAAATTCATAAAGAAAAAAGTAATCTTATTTAAAACTTGTAAAACACAGTTAAAAAATAAAAAATATAATTCTTGTATAATTATTATACAATAAGAAATAGCAAAGTGTTTACTTTTCTTTGCTCTAATAACTAAGAATACTTACATGTGATGGTCTTGAAAATATTTAATGGATCTTTTTTTTTTCTAGATCATTGAAAACGTTGGAGGACGTCTTTTATTGAAATATGATACTCCAGAATCTACTCGTGAAGACTTCTGGATATTTTGTACATCTGAGCGTTTACATCCGTATGGATTTACGTCTAAATCAAATTCCACTTGGTTTTTGGAACCACCTAGTTCGATAATTGATATACATACATATGAAGAATGGAAGGATTTGTTAGAATCTAAACCGAAAGATTGTGAGCTAGAGCGAGATTTATTTAATAATAATATAGATCATTCAAAGCATAGTTTTGAAGTTGGAATGAAACTGGAAGCTTTGCATCCAGCAGATCGAATAAAAATTTGTCCTGCTACTGTAACGAAAGTATTTGATGATGTATATTTTCTTGTGAATATTGATTTACATTCTGAATCTTTAAACGGATCAAATAATACGCTTGTCTCTAACAATTCACCTTCAGAAAATGATACATGGTTGTGCACTGTAGACCATCCATATATATTTCCAATTGGATGGGCGCAAAAGAACGATATTATGTAAGTATCAAATAAATATAATATAATGAGTACGTTAATCTTAAAATAATTTATTTCATTAAAATTCTTTAAAGATATACTGTTACATATAATCGCATAAACTATTTGAATATTTTTGTATACAATTCTTTGAGCTTGACATTATTTTTCCTGCTACCCATCCACAAGGTTGGACTTCAAAGACGGGAGATTTTGATTGGAATGAATACTTGGAAGCACTTCATGCTAGCGCAGCGCCTGAAAATTCATTTAGCGAACGTGCGAGTGCTATTGAGGCAGGCTTTGAATGTGACATGAGATTGGAGGCTGTTGATCCAGAACATGAACATATAATATGCGCAGCCCATATTAATAAAATCGTTGACAATCTGTTATGGATAAAATTAGATAACGACAAGTACTTTCGGCCGGATCACATAGTCGACATACATTCCTTGCATATATTTCCTGTCGGATGGTGCGAATCTAATCACTATTCGTTAAAACCACCGCATGACTACATAGAAATCTGTAAAAAACTAGAAACGTCTGCAAAGGAGAAGAAGAAAAACAACGTCTTGGACATACCGATATCGGAACCACGCTCTTCACTTTGGTGTCCAAAGATATATTTTAATTATCGATGTTTCACAGGTCCCATGATATCAAAGGGTAAATTAGCGACTCTTCCAAAATCAGTGGGACCTGGACCTGTTATACTAGTCATGCGGGAAGTTTTATCAATGATAGTATCTGTTGGCTATAGAAGTGCTAGAATTTTGAAGGTTTTGCAATGTGATACCAAGCCAGATCCCGGTTATCATTTAGAAGTCTTGAAGGCAAAGCACAAAAATAACACATATCGTGCGAGTGTAGCTATTGTTACATCCGGTGACAGGGTAGCAGATTTCTGCAGAAATACTTGTAAAAAATTAATGGTATGTCCAAATTTATTCGGTCCGCTGCATATATCAGAAAACGAATGTCCAGATGAATGTTATAAAACGTCAAAAACAAAATATAGTAAGTAACTGAATATTTTAAAAAAGTTGTGTTGCATATATGTAAACTCATTTTTATTTATAACATGTAATTAATATATAAAATGCACATACACACATATTTACTATTGATATTTTAAATTTTCAGCAGCATCGATTGGAACTGGAAAAAGAGGAAAACCGAAAGGATATACGAGCATCATGGTGCAAAAACCGAAACCTTGGGGTAGAAAACGTAAAAGACGACGTGGCAGATGGGCACAAAAACACAAGGAGGTTCATGAAGAATATGATCAAGAAGATGAACTGCCATTTATATCGTTAGATCTGGCAAAGCACATCTCGGAAAATCTCATTGAAGAAGAATTTGAGGGAAGACAACCGCTCTCAGAAATAGATATCATGATACAGAAAGGTTTAGAGAAATCCGACAAATCAGATGAAGTTAAAACTGATATGGCTTCCAGTAATATTTCAGAGGATTCTGGCAGTTCATTCAACGATGGAAAGCCCAAGGATCAAGAATTGTCTCCAAATTTAAATTTAAACCAACACTCCACAAGACTCAGTCAAGGCACAGGAATCACTAGAGGGACTAAAAGAGATTGGGACACAAGCATAGAATCTGATTGTTCAGAAGCAGATGCTGAATATGTGAGAATGCAAAAGACCCAACGACGACCGAAGACTCGGAAGCTCGATTCAAATCCGTTATATTGGAGCGTAGATGATGTGTTTCGATATCTCAGAAAAACAAACGACTGCAAGGATATTGCATATCGCATCAAGGAAGAAGTGAGTTGAGTATACATGTATCTTAATTTTGAAAATTAAAATTTTAATTACGATTATAATTAAAAGTAATATCTCTCTGTTCATTAGGAAATTGATGGTCTTGCGTTCTTGTTGCTGAATCTCCCTTCCCTTACTCAGCATATGAAACTGCGAACGAGTTTAGCCATGAAAATATGTCGACACGTTGAACAAGTCAAAGTTACATTTTTCTTACGACATATTCATGAAGTAGAACCAGAACAATATCAAATTGTTTAATTGATTTGATATAATCAATAAAACCTTCCTTTATTCACAATGTATATACGATATAGCTATGTTAGAATTGACTAAATTGACAAATTTAAGAATTTAGAATTCAATTAGGATCTTCAATGAAAAAGTTTTATGTCTCTTATGTCGTATTGATATTTATTGCTGTTTCATTTTTATTTATTGTTAACAGCTTTCTCTAAGATGTATATTTGCATCAATAATATTAAAATGCTTCTCAATTTGTGATATTACTACTCCAGCTTCAGGGACTGTGTTTCAAGACCAATAAATAATAGGCGCACAGTTTAACTTGAACTGAAAATTGTATTTATTCACAATATTATTAGGCACGAAGAACTGTCTTGACATGAATATGGCATTTTCCATTCATGTGTGTTCATTTTTATTTTAGTCATAATTATACAAAGTTGTTTTTTTTTTAAACTCGGAAGATTTCATGAAAAGTACAAGGATTATGATCAAATTGATCAATTTGTATATAAAGTGATATATGCATGTACTCTTTCGTTTCAAAACATAAGTAATAAAGTAAGAAATGTGTAAAAGAATATTCTTATTCTTTTTTTTACGAATATACAATTTCTATATACAGGATGTTCCAAGAGTAATTATAAATCTTTCGCACAGAGGCAGAAAGGAAACTAAACTCTTCTCTACCATTTTGCAATTTTCGCAATAGTTAACAAGATATTAATTGCTAAAAATTGCCGAAAATTGGTCTTCAATAATTTTTTACTCAAATACAATTAACTTTACAGAAAAACTGCAACAGACAAAAATTGTTTATTTTCTTCTCATAAAATTCTAAGAATTTTTTTTAGAATTAAAGTTTAATCCATTCTGCCCCTGTGCGAAAAATTTATCATTACTTTTAGAATATCCTGTATATAAATTTTAGTTTTAATTAAATTCAAATGTTTCTTTTGTGTGTTTCAATATCAATTATATTTTAAATCCGTATAACAAATCAAACTAACAAAGACTCCTTATAAATCAAAAGAAATTGGAAAGAATAAGGACAATAGAAGTCAGGCGCAGAAGACGTCGCGCAAATAATACACCCATAAAACGTAAAACTTCTTTATTCTACTAAACGCGCTTATATGTTCCGGCTCACTTTTGAGTCTTCTTCAGAGATAACACAAACTAACATGGATAAACAGTGAATAAAAGTTATCTTGTCATGATGAGCTCCCCTACATCGAGAATTTAAATGATAGAAATTAAACCCAAATAAGAATAAAAGAAAAAAGAAAGGAAATATTGGAAATATCGAAATAGAGAATATGGAAAACTAATTTATCAAAAAATTTTAAGATTATAATTATCCCGAAAATAAGGACGCTCACCGTGATCACGAAGCACCATATCGCAAACATTACTATTAATAATTCAAAAACCGGTTCTTGATATGTTGATCAGTCAGTATCAGACATAGTGAGTCACTTTTAAATTTAGCTAGTATTTATCGAGATTACAAATGGAAAAATCTAACATTAAAACGTTAATCAATTCCAAGAAAATAAAAATTGGAAAGTAATTAAAAATTATGCCAGAAAAACTCATTACTATGTACGAGCGACACTGACTAGTTAGGAGCGTCCTTATTTTCGGGATAATTAATTATAATCTTAAAGTTTTTTGATAAATTATTCCATATTCTCTAATATTTCGATATTTCCAATGTTTCCTTTCTTTTTTCTTTTTCTTTCATTCTTATTTGGGTTTAATTTCTGGCATTTAAATTCTCGATGTAGGCGAGCTCACCATGACAAGATAACTTTTATTCACAGTTTATACATGTTAGTTTGTGTTGTCTCTGAAAAAGGCTCAAAAGTGAGCCGAAACATGTAAGCGCGTTTAGTAGAATAAAGAAGTTTTACGCTTTATATATGGGTGTATTATTTGCGCGACGTCTTCTGCGCCTGACTCCTATTGCCTTTATTCTTTCCAATTTCTTTTGAATTATATTTTATATTTTATTACAGTTTGGTGGAGACTTAAATTACAATGCTAAATTTTGTCATTATTTTAGAAGAGCTACTTTAGTATTTAAATTATAATTATTTATTTTTTAAAAATATTTTTAGAAATATGTAACTATATAAGAAATTTTAAAATTAAAATAACGACTAAGATAATGTATATTTAAAAAAAAAAGAAGTAGATCGTATACATAACTCCTAAGATATTTCTTTTCTTTATGTATCAATTTTGTTTTTCACCACATTGTGAAAAAGAAAATTATAATATTAAATTTTATTTATCACAATCTTAGAGTTAAAAGATATTTAAATTAATGTTAATTATTTTATTGTTATAGTTATATTTTATTGTGACGATTTTGGAGTAGAGAGTTACGTGGCTGCTATCTGAAAAGATCTGGATTCAAATCCACCAAGAACATATACATCAGATTTTATTTGATCGTTACCTCTGGGAAGGTAATGGCAAACCACCGAGAGTATTTTTATCGTGACAATTACATTTTTCGATATATGATCGAAATCGACGTTAAAAGCTATAGGTTTCATATAACAGTGGATATATGCAGAAAATGTTTCCAATTTTCTGACAAAAGACGACCGATTTGAAAAACAAAATTAATTATTGAGGAAAACAAAGGCAAAGTAGTATTGCTTTATTTGATGTATAATAAATTTAGCTTTAATGTTTTTATAACTTTTTTGTTCTCAGTCTGTCGTTCTGTTCATGTTATATTTTATTTTTCACAAAAACATGCAGCTACATAGAAAATTTTTATGTTATAATAAAGACTAAAAGTAAAGGATAATATATATTTCAAGAGGCAGACATGAATATATAATTCCTAGATTTTATTTTTAACTGAATCTAGATCTTCTAGATATTTCTTTTGTTTATACATCATATTATATTTTACTTTTCATCATATTGGAAGACTTTTAAATTACAATGCTATTAAATTTGATTTATCATGATCATAAAATTACATTGTACAGCAAAAAATATTTTATATTTGTGTTGGAATGGAACGATCCATTCAAGTTCTTATTAAAATTTTGTATTGAATTTTATCCGAGTGTTAATTTAACATAATGTGATTGTGTTATTTGAATATTTTGTGTTAAATTGACATTCAACATTTCTTAGTGTTAATGTAATACAATGTTAAAATAATACAATTTATGAGTAAATAAAACATAAAAATAATGTTTTTTAAAACGTAAATTCCAAGATAAATAAATAAGATGTATTAATTTAACATATAAATGTTAAATATTGAAACATTTTAATTTTAACATATATTATAAATAAATATTAATTTTAATGAAGAAGTATAATTATCTTACAAATTGTGTCACGTTTTTTGTGTCATTTTTACATAATATTTGTGTTACTGTCTAACATATTCACCTTATATTAAATTAATACAGAAATTTGAATGATTGTTAAATTTAATACAAATTTTCCCCAAACATGAAAGATATTTAAATCAGGGTTGGTAAAAAACATGTTTTAAACGTGTTTTAAACAGTTTAAAACATGCTAAATTAATGTTTTTAATATGTTTTAAATATGTTTTTTTATAGTACTGTTTAAAACATATTTAAGAAGAAACACAGTACGTTTTATTCTTAAAAAAAAACATTAGTATTTACCAACTCTGATTTAAATTATAAGGTCAATTAATTATATATGTTATAAAGACATACATTTAAATTACAGATAACATATACGAATATCGGGGAAGTGTCAATTGAGTCAATTAATTAATCCAAATATTATCGATAATTATCTTTAGAGTTTAAATTACAATATCTCGCCGATAACGAAGTTAAGTATCTCTCGGTATAGTAGATAACGTTACCGACAAAGTAACGGTGCTCTCCACTTCTCTCTCTCTCTCTAAATATATATATATATCTAGTCTTCCTAGACCAGTGAGAAACCCAGAAACACCGAGCGCGGCGTGACGCGTAGAGCGCACACCAATACGCACACAGATAAGACGTTACACGCACAATACGCTGAATAGTGCGGTACCGTACGGTGAGTTACGTGTTCGAGTCGGTGGTTTCCGTAGTCCTTTCGACGATGCCCTGGTGATATCGACGAGGTTTCGGCACCGTGATTGCGCCACCGAATGCCCAAGGATCGGTAAGTCTACGATCAGGCCGACGCAGCCGATGCGTCGCGACGGCGACGTCCGGGCGATCAATGCGATCTCGCGGGTGTGCCCGCTGCCCGCTTTTCGCCCTGCCGTTCCCGTTCCCATTCGTGTTTCTCGTCGCCCGTTTGCCGCGCCGCACCGCACCGCGTCACACCGTAGCGGTCAGTAGTGACAAAATTGCACGCCGTGGAAACGGGACGCCCTCCTGACGACCGGAACGGGACGCGCCCGTTTGATCGCGGGGATTGGTAATTCTAATTAATTCTGATCGCGACATCGTGTTTCCGCTTCGCGAAGGACGACGAGTGAGATCATCGCGGCAAGACGTCGAACGCAATGACGCGTTCCGATCGTCTTGCGAGTGCCTGAATCTTTCTTGAATATCTTCTTTGCGACATTCGAGTGGTTCCACGGGTATCGATGAAACGGTACCCGTTGACGAATACGTGAGAAAATACCCAGCCCCCTTTTGACAGCCTCGTCTCCTTTTTCTTTCTTCTCGTTTTCGTCATCGGCGCCGGGTGCACGCCCATTTTTTTTTTTCGCGTCACCATTGACAACCACCGTCCCACAACATCCCGGCGAATTTGAAAATTTTGGATAATTGGGTCAGCTTCGATCTTGCGGCTGATCGCGCTAAGGGTTTTAAGCGCACGCGCGTGCCCGTGTATGTTTACGTGTGTGCGTGCAATTTTGTGTTTACCGCATCGGCAAAAGCGCCACGGGGTACATGACCGCGGAGTGATGTATGATTAATTGAAGAAAATCAGACCGGGATCTATATATATATAAATATCTCGTCCGTTATCATCGTTCCGGATGCGACGAATTTTTCTATTTATTGATTTTTTTTTTTAACGAAGTCGGAAGAATCCAAGTGCTGTTATTTGCCGAAACATTGAAGGGTTTTCAATCTCATATAAAATCTGTCTCATTTAATATTTTCCAAAAGCTTTTGAAATAATTTCCTTATTAAACAATGTTTAGTATGATATTCCGAGTATATACGTTGATAAAGTGTTGTGAAATTGTGTCAACAAGAAGTACAAACAAAACGAATTCTGATCATGTGCATTGGAATTTCAGTAATTGCATTTCTGATTATGTTTATTAGAATGTTTAATTTAATTTTAATTTATTTCGCACTTGTATACATAAAATGTTAGATAAGTTTAACTATGTCTAACGTAAATAAACAACATACATTTGTGTCCTGTATATTTTTTTTCTTTGAAAAACTAGGAATTAATATTAAGTAAATAATTAGTTACAATACATATATTACTTTACATTTTTTTTTAAATACGCAATCTTATAAATATTTTCTAAAGATGTTAAAATATATTTATGTAAGAATTACTTGATAATTTTTGTATATTTGTTAAAGTGAATATTAATCTGAGAAAAAAAGAATGATCCATCATGTAAAGGATCGGAAAATCATCAGAAAATCATGGTGTATATTATGAAAATTAACTAATGGAATTAAAACATAAATGATTAGAAACGCTATATTCAGTCAAGACAGATTTTCGTATATTTTTTTTTATAAATTTTTACAATTTCCGTTCGAATCCCGGCTGAAATAACATTTTTGCAATAAATTATTTATCGGGTTTAAAAAATGCCTATTAGATTATCAATAATATTAAATTGCTCGTCAATTTAGTTTATAATATTGCTACTTTAGCTTCGATCTAGGACTTTGTTTCGAAAATAATATTGGCGTACAATTTATTCGAACTGGAAATTGTATAAATTCATAAAAAATTATTAGGCGAAGAAAATTAGGTGAAGATCCGTTTTCACTGAATATCATGTTTTTCACTCATTTGTAATTTATTGGTGCCTATTTCTACGAATATAGAGAACCTTTAATCTCGGTTCAACTGTTTATCTTTTTCTAAGGGCCAGGACACAAAAGACTTAAGCAGTAAAACGTAATAGTAAACGAATTGGCCAATCACAATAGAGACCATAAAGCCATAATATAAGCAGTACCAAATCCAACATGTTGATTTTCTTATCTTTATTGTTTACGTCTTACTGCTTAAGCTTTTTTTGTCTGCTATGGTCCTAATTCTTAGAATTAGAAAAAGGTAGAGAGAAAATAGAAACCAAAAATAAAAACCAAATAGGATGAGAGACGCGGTTATTAATGTGCAAAATTATTAAATAATGATTTTACTCTTTCATTAAAAAAATACAATGTCATCTAGGAAAATTGTATGTTTCGACTCACTTTGGAGTCCTCAGCAATGAATTATAAATTCATATACTTGATACTTTCCTGTAAACATGTTTTCTAAGAGCGTTCATTTCATTACATTATGTTTGGATATTTAATTGTGATATTTATTAAATGATCCAAAGTTTTGAAATAAGTCCTTGTTTGTCGAGATTTATGCTACATTCAAGTCTGGCAATTTGTTGTTGGTGACTTTATCTTTGAGTCACGAGAGGATGTATACACATACATTAAATTTGTAATTCATTGTTGAGGAGGACTCCTCCTCCTCAAAAGTGAGTTGAAACAAAAATACAATTTTCATAGACGACATTGTAATTTTTCAATAAAAGAGTAAAATTATTACTTAATAATTTTGCGCATTAATAACCGCGCGCCGTATTCTATTATATTTGGTTTCTATTTTTTGTTTTAATATCAAGTTCTAACGAAGTTACATTTTGAGTGGTTTGAATGAATTGAACTGAGAAGTTAATCTTACATTGATGGAGTTGAATCTGAGAATTAGAAAAAGATGAAGAGTGGATCGAACCTAAATTAAAATTAGATAGATTGGTAAAAATAGGCTCGTGTTTTATTTATATCTTTCTGATTGAATCTATCAGAACTTTAATTAATACAGCAAGATTTTTTTCTCTGTATACGTTGCAGTAAAAAGAGTATAAAATTCAATAATGTATTTATACGTTTACTAAACGTATACAATTGCTTAAGATTTTGAGAATTATTAGTAAACATTATTGTAAACTAATCATCTTATATTAGATAAACTAATATACATCTGTTAAAACTGTTTAGTAAAAGCGTATCAATTGATTTAAATTCTTTGCGAATTGCATATCTTGTTAACAAATGATTGAATTACATGCAACTTGATATCTTCTGATTTTTTATTTTAATTGAAGTAAAAAGACGAAATAAGTTATTATCTTTGATTATTCGTTATCTAAGATAAATATTCACGATAAAATTAAAAAAAAAAAGGTTTTTTGAAGGTACAAAAAAGATAAATAAATACCCTACATATATATATATATATAATTATATAATATAGTATATGTAATATATAATTTAAAGAAAAGTCACCGATATCGACATACCATTTGTTTTTAGACAATATTTCTTAAACAAAAAGTAAAAATACAA
>NW_017256127.1:1366950-1386933 GCF_001594055.1 Mycetomoellerius zeteki
TATATAATATATATATATTATATATAGATATATATATTATATATAGATATAATATATCTGTATTATATATATATATATAGATGCGTTTTACATCATTTATCATTTTACAAATGTCTTGAACCTTTTTTTTGAAACCTTTTTGTAACTCAAGCAGAAAGATGTCTAAAGTTCTGTTTTTGTTCATGTATATTAACCTTGGCTGTCCTTTGTTCCATAAATCATAAAACCTTTTTTTCACAATGGACTGATCGCTACCCAAACAACCAAAAATGTCTAAAATCGGGTTATAAAATGTTTTTTGCGTCTAAAATACGACTTAAAGACGTCTTATGTCACAATTTTAGACTTTGTTTGGGTACTATTTAGTTGGAGTATACTTGTCTTGTGTTACTGATTATTATTTTAAGGAAGGTTTGCTCTTTTCAAAAAAAGAGCAATTTCGAGTGTAAATTTTTTTTGGTTCTCATATGCCGCTCTTGTGAAACACGACTGCATAGATATGTGCGCTATATGTCAGACATACCGTTTCGCTTTAGTAAAGTATTTGATAAAAAAAATGAGACAGTTTCTTTTCTTTTCCTTTAAAATATGACGTTGCGTGTCGCATGTAACAATACTTCGAGAAACTCGGAGAAACAATTTGAAAGTTTTTGCAGGCGTTATATTATACAAAAGCTGCTTATAAATTATTGATACATTTCTGCTTTTTCTGATTTTTAGGGTGTCTTCGAGCAAACTCCGATTAACTTATTGAGTGATATTTTTATTATTTTATTCATGTTAATGAATATTTGTTTACAAAGTATTTAAAGGCTCAGAGAATTAAAGTTTAAAAAGCAACGAATGGATAATGAGCCAGACACGATGTTAGTGCAGTATTAATTCAGTATATTAATAATAAAATTGTAGTACATTAAGATCTCAAACGTTCTGTTTACTTAAACCACACATCCTCAGAGGATAAAACTTACAAGAATTATATATATATATACATGTCGAGTCTACGCTTTGATAATGATTACAAACAGAAACTATCATTCAGTTATGTTCATTACAAAAAGGTGTTGAAGATCCTATATGTCTGTCACAGATATGGATGCAGATTGTCGCTCACAATTGATAAAAAATTTTATTAGTATCGTAGAAGACATGATTCATTTTTTTTTTAATGAGGTCAACTTAATTTAAGCAATAGATTGAAGTCGTCAATTAAAAGAAAACTATTGAGATGAATATAAAAGGAAAAATTAAAAATAAGAGATGATAAATTGTACAGTTAGAAATTTTGCCGTGAATAATTCTGCTGACTGAATTAATTGACGATTAAGTTAATATGGATTTGGTCGAAGGTGCCCTTGTCCTTTATAACTTTTACCGAGAGAAACCTTTGATAAAAGAAATATTATTGTTTTAGCTTTCTAAGTACGAAGTGACAATGAGACTTGCCGTGTGTATTATTTGCACGTTGGTGCTTGGCACATCAGCTATCGGTGAGTGTAAACAATTTGATCGCTCTCGCGGATACTCTTTAAATTATAATTAATATAGCTAAGAGGTTTATTCTATTATGCTATGAATTGCAATGGATTTTGTTATTAAACCTGTGATTTTTTAATTTTCAATTATAGTACGTGTCCCGGAGAATGTAGAAGGTGAAATACACTATTATGGAAACCGTTTTTCGTAATCGTGCTTTCTATTATAAACGATCTTTCATTCACGCAAAGACTTTTGCCACAGATTAATAATTTTCTACACGGAGCTGCTATGTTTTTATGTATTTACATTTACATGTATACATGTCCCTATTTGTTTACACTCCAGATCATATACACTTTTTAATATTTGTACATTCACGCAATTACATCTGTGTATAGAGTACCTTTGGCTGTTAAGTTAAAACATACGTGAAACATTTCATGAAAACATTGTAAATCATTTTTATGTGAATATTTTATTATCATATATTTTACATTATTTTATATGTGCAATGCAACATAATTCCAACAATACAACATAAACACAACATGGTTCCAATACAACAATAAACGTACACACAACATAGTTTCAATACGAACTGTAGAATATTATTTTCATTAGATCCTAGATTCGTTACTTTCAAATATTTGTATGTACCTGTATATATCCTTTAAAGAACGTTGGATTTTTTTCTATCGTGTATTTGTTCTCATTCTCTTTATATCCTCTTAATGTATTTATTTCAATTAAGTTATAGTAAGCTGTGGCTGACCCTTATTATAATTAAGTTAAAAATCACGAAGATCATCTCTCACAGCGGAGTTTCATCACATTAAACATAAATTATAAATGTTTCTTGTTTAGATTACATTTGTGTATTTCTCTTTTACTAGTTTACCTTTATTTTAATGTTACAATTGTTTTGGATCTAATATATTTTTTTGTTTATTAGTTCAATCACCGCCACGAATATCTAAACAGCCACCAACGGATGAGCAGCTGTTTCAAGTGGCAGATAAAAATCTCAGTGAAATTAAAAAACCGTTTCTAATTGAATGTGAAGCGGAAGGAGAGCCAGCTCCAGTGTACGTATCTAATTTTTTTAGGTTTGGTTTTTATTTTATTTTTTGTTACATGTAGAATAAATATTTATATCTTTAAGCCTTTTATACGGTCTGTCTTGACATCGTTAGATAGTGCCTTCAAGTCCTATCGAGGAAATAGCTATTATGTAAATATGACTTGTGACACTTGAAGTTGCTTAAGAACGGAAAACGTACTTTCGGAATATTTCGTTTGAAGTTACATTGCACTTACGTCGAGCTTATTCATCTCGTGCAGTATAGAGAAGAAGTCGGTGCAACTGGTCGATCTTAATTACAAAGATGATCTCATAGCTTTAGGATGTGTGAAATAATCATCACTAATACTGACTTATCTAACTGTACATTGATGCAGCTTTTTATAAACAAATAAAGAATGATTATATAGTTTATATATATTATAATATATATATAATCATTATTATAAAAAGAAATTATATTAATTATTTACTTATAAAAAAAAATTCATTTACAAATTAGAAAAAACAAATTATAAAACTTGTGTGTTAAATTTATTTTGTGTTTATTTATCATGTTGTATATCGATGTTGTATACTGATGTTGAATTTGTTAATAATTAATAATGAGTTATTAAAATAACTAATAGTTGTTAAGCGATAAGTTTAATTAACAATTTATGTACGAATATAGACATATGCTTGTTACTGCATAAGATTTATCTTTTTTATTTTTATTATATACTAGAAGTATGATTTCAGGCATGTTAGAAGAAATTCTGATATTGTATAATTTTATATATAGGTATTATTGGATTAAAAATGGAAAGCCCTATTTGTGGCAAGCGTATGACAATCGCATTTCTCAACAACCTGGTAGAGGCACTTTGGTTGTATCGAGACCGGAAGATGAAGACATAGGACAATATCAGTGCTTTGCTGAAAATGAGTGGGGCATAGCTACGTCGAATTCGGTGTTCCTTCGAAAAGCCGAATTAAATTCGTTTAAGGATGAAAACCCGGTAACGTTAAGCGCGACCGAAGGTTCACCTTTTAAACTTACCTGCCAACCACCCGATGGCTGGCCTAAGCCAAACGTTTATTGGCTACTTCAGGATACCGCTGGTGGTATCAAGTCAATCAATAATTCAAGGATGACTCTTGATCCGGAGGGTAATCTCTGGTTCAGCAATGTTACGAGAGACGACGCTTCGGACGATTTTTACTATGCCTGTGCCGCCACATCTGTGTTCAGAAACGAATACAAAGTAGGCAATAAGGTTTTGCTAAATGTAATTTCTACGGGTGCGTCCAGTGGCCAGAACAAATATCCTCCTGAAAGACAGTATGTCACCAGGAAAAATGAGATTGCTATGCGCGGTAAAAAGATAGAACTGTATTGCATATTCGGAGGGACGCCTTTGCCGCAGATGGTTTGGAGCAAAAATGGCAAAGTGATCAAGCCGAGCGATAGAATAATTCAAGGAAATTATGGCAAGTCTCTCATTATAAAACACGTCAATTTTGAGGACCAGGGACAATACACCTGCGAAGCATCAAACGGAGTGGGTCGAGCCCAGTCATATTCTATAAATCTGCAAGTAATGGCCTCACCGTATTTTACTGTTGAACCGGAGTTCGTGACTGCTGCGGAGGACGAGACTGCAGAAATCAGATGCGAGGCCACCGGAGTGCCCGTTCCCGAAATCAAATGGATCCGCAACGGTAAACCGATATCCGAAGCGCCGGAGAATAAAAGAAGGAAAATCACGTCGAATTCCATTATCATCGAGAGATTGGAGAAAACTGATACGGGAAATTACGGATGCAACGCTACCAATTCGTTTGGATACGTTTACAAGGACGTATTTATAAATGTGTTGGCGCTCGCGCCGGATATCACGCAACCGCCTATGAACTTGAGCTCAGTGGATGACAAGACTATTAGGATTACGTGCCGCGTTTTTGGCGCGCCTAAACCCGAGGTCAAATGGATCAGAAACGGACAAGAATTAACCGGCGGTCGTTACAAAATTCTAGATGTAGGCGATTTGGAAATCGAGAATGTGATATTCCTGGATGCCGGTACTTACACGTGCCATGCCAAAAATAAATTAGGTGAAGTGAACGCGTCCGCCACCTTGATGGTGAAAGAGCATACCAGGATAACGGATGTGCCAGAGGACTATGAGGTCGCAGCTGGCTCTACTGCCACATTTAGGTAAAATTTTGCAAAAAAATATCGAAATTTCGATAAAAGGAAAAATAAATCTGTAGTCTTATGTATAATTACAAAATATCGCTTATAATTTTTGTTCTACGTTTGTTCTAGGTGTAATGCTGTTACTGATCCCACTCTACTTCTAACCATAGACTGGTTGAGCAATGGCCAACCAATAGACTTCGAGATGGAACCGAGATTTGTACGAAGTTCCGATTATTCTCTGTTGATTACAAAGACGACTGAATTAGATTCTGGTGTCTACACATGTGTCGCTCGCACTGATCTCGACGAAACGAGAGCGCAAGCAACATTGATAGTTCAAGATGTACCTAATGCGCCGAGATTGATCAGCATCAAATGCCAGTCCAACTCTGCCATTGTGCAATGGATACCTATGGGAGATAATAGATCTCCTATTCTACGCTACACGATCCAATATAATACTACCTTTACACCAGATACCTGGGAGGTAGCTCACGATCAGGTCCCAGCTACGGACCAGACGTACGAAGTGTCTATGTCACCCTGGGCTAATTACACGTTCCGTGTTCTTGCGTGGAATAAAATAGGTGAGAAAATCCTTGAAAACTAAAAGGTTATTTTAAGTAAATTACAATAACATTTAATTCAGTACTATATATAATTCAAATGTTACACGATTTTTTAATCAATTTACTGTGGCTATTATCTTCTCTTTGGAATAAATACGTTATAAACTGATACATCGATATTGCTTTCTACGCAGGTACTTCTCTACCGTCATCTCACAGCGATGTTTGTACTACCTTACCGGATCTTCCTGATAAAAATCCGGACAATGTCATGGGCAAGGGTACATCGCCACAAAATTTGGTTATTTCATGGACAGTCATGCCTCAGATAGAGCATAATGGCGCCAAATTTGAGTATAGAGTATTTTACAGAAGAGATATACGGGGTGAAGACTGGATTACAAGTAATATACATGATTGGAGGAAAAATATTCTTGTGGTAGAAAATCAACCTACTTATCAGAGATACAGAATTAAGGTTGTCGCGATAAATGAAAAAGGAGAATGTCGAGTTCCAGCCAAAGAAGTTATCGGATACTCCGGAGAAGACGGTAATCCATTGATAAAATTGCTCAATTTTATTATTATTACGATATACTAAGGTTGCACATAAATAGGAGAGAAGAAACCCATTTTCGGTCAAAACGGGCTTTGGTGCTTATAAGGAGAGTTTCTATTTCTTTCAGTATGATGAATCTATATCGAAAATAAATTATGTCGTGTTTGAACATTTTGTTGAATGGACTTTATATATAGTATTTTTTAATGTATGAAAAAATTCCGCACTGCTTATACGTATATGAAAAATTGAGTCTCGATAAAATGAGTTAGTTTTCACATATAATATAGCTTGTGGTGAATAAGATATCATGTATGTAAGGTTCAATAATGGAGTTTTTAAATTATGGTGTATCAAAGATGCTCTGTGTACGAGCACAAGTTTTACGTCTTTGATGTACCATAGCTCAAAAACTATCTATTATTAAGCCTTATGTCTGTAACATTTTTTATTCATCACATAAGTTACATTATATGTGAAAACTAATTCATTTCATCAAGATCCAATTTTCCATATAATTAGTTCGGGATTTAACAAAACGCTCGGACACAGCATAATTTATTTTCGATGTTGTCTCATCATGCTGAAAGAGATTAGAATTTATAAAGTAGTCTACTGTGTCCTCTCCTTGTGAGTAATATTCATGTGAATGTATAAATACAACTTATCAGTTCTGTAGATTGTGCGCTGATTTGGTTTGTCAGATTTGAAACACAATCATAAACACAATCATAATTTCACAATTAAATTAATTGATTTAATAATTAATCTATAACAATGCTCCTAGTATCTTAAAAATCTGTAAATCACTTATTGTAAAAAACATCTGGGCCGGAATTCGAACTCGGATCTCCCCGAATTCCGTGCGGGCATCCTCCCGAGATGAATTCGATCACCGAGGCATAAGATATTAATCGTAATAATTAGTATACGTATATGGAAGAACGTCTTTGTTAGTCGAATTTTATTTAGTAAAATAAAGTCTGACAAACCGAATCGGTGCATAGTCTACAAATTGATAATTATTTTGTATATTCACATATGTGTAAGTGTATTACTAAGCATCAAGACTCGCTTTGACCAAAAATGATTTTTTTCTCTTATTTATGTTTAAATACTCTACGTCTCAGTCTATTTTACTTAATATGCTAAGATTAATTATTTTAAACATCAATAATCATGTAACTATTTTATGCGATTTTTTTAAAACGTTAAATCGTTATTTCAGTACCTCTACAAGCACCCGGCAACTTTACAGTAGATAAACCAATATCGGGTACATCCGCTTATGTGCGTTGGAGTTCGGTACCTGAAGATTCGGTAAGAGGTGAATTGGTGGGATACAAAATTCAAACGTGGACGGAGAGGGACGGTGAAAAGGGAATGCGTGAGATTGATATTCGCGGTGGTAATAAAACGGAAGCATTAGTTGAGAAGTTCGTTCCATACAGCAAAAATTACGTGAGAATGCTCGTTTACAACGGCAGGTAATAACACTTTGATTATATATTGCTATCCAAATTTTGCTTCTTGTAACCATCTTTAAATAACGTTTGTTTTGTTCAGATACAACGGTCCTACGAGCGAGACTTTAAACTTTAACACACCAGAAGGAGTACCAGGGACAGTACTTGGTCTAGAAG
Source organism: Mycetomoellerius zeteki (assembly GCF_001594055.1). Classification (NCBI taxonomy): domain Eukaryota; kingdom Metazoa; phylum Arthropoda; class Insecta; order Hymenoptera; family Formicidae; genus Mycetomoellerius; species Mycetomoellerius zeteki. The sequence continues at coordinate 1,374,467 of NW_017256127.1, forward strand.
CATTCCCCATGGGATCCAGTGCGTTATATCTAGCATGGCAGCCGCCCGCAGAACCGAATGGTATTTTAACCGGATATAGAATTTATTATCAGGTTGTAAACGGTACAAAGTTAGGAACGTTACTCGAAAGAAAGCCACATGTTATGGATCCACAAGCTAAGAGTGCCAAATTAGCCACATTAGCGCCTGATACGATATACCGCGTTCACATACGTGCCACAACTAGTGTCGGTGAAGGCAATGAGTAAGTATCGCGTGAGTTACAAGAACGAAGTTAAACGTTAATAACATTTATATTATTTGTAAAGCGATAAACATTATTTTATGTTATTTTATCAATATTACTTATAGTTTTAATGTGTTTTTAAAGCTATTTTATTGAACAAAAAACAAAAACGTCTCAACGACCTGACGTCCCACAATTTGTATGGGAAACTGTACCAGTGGAGAATGGGTATTCAAACGTACGAGTCATTTGGGTGCCGAATTTTAACGGTAATCCGGGAAGCCATTTCTTTGTCAAGTATAAGTTGAAAGGCGAAACGATATTTTTGATGACGGATCCTGAGTTCCAGTCGAATAGTATTGAGGTATGTTTACAGTAATGATGAATTTATTCTTAACGCTTTTTTATACATCCTTAATGGATTCTATTAATCAAAACTCTTTTGGATATCTTTTGTATTGTAATCTTATATTATCATGCTTAAATTAATAGTGTGATTAGTATTGTGTTCATTAAATTTACATTTAGATGTATTTAATTACATTCTGATTTCTTTCTAAACAAAGTATCACCTAAATACGAGAAGCGCCACTTGACTAATACATGTACGTATTCTTTAAATGAATTTATCTCAGAAATATAATTGCGCGCCGTTATTATCGGACTTTCAATGCAATCTGAAATATTAATAATCTCCCCAAATTTAATTACATACTTAAAAACCTGTAAAGAACTTATTGCGAAAAATATTACCTCGGCCGAAAGTATCTCGAACCCGGATCTCTGATATTCCATGCGAGCCTCCTGAGCCTTTAGATCACCGAGACCGAGGTAATATATTTCGCAATAAATTTTTTACAGGTTTTTAAGATGTATGTAATTAAATTTGGGAGGATTATTAATATTTCAGATGGATTGCGTTGATGAAAGTCCGAAAGTAACGGTGCACAATCATATTTCTGAGATAAATTCATTTAAAAAATACATATATGTATTACTTCAACATTTAGCTTCGACCGTCAAGTGGTGTATTTAGGTGATGTACTCACATAAACGGTCTTATTTGCAATCTTATTGTTTAAACAAAATAATTATATGATTATTAAAAATCACGCAGGTTCGCGGTCTTCAAAGTGGTGAAGTCTATATAATGTCAATTGTCGCTGTCGACGGAGACTACATGAGCGAGAGTGTTTTTCAAGAAGTACAAACGAGTAGCGAAGGGCCCATTATTCAACCGAAAGAGAATGTAGCGACAGCTGGTTGGTTCATAGGTGCTTTTCTCTTTAATCAAATTTTTAGATCAATTTTTTTGACGATTGACATGTATAAAAAACACTGATATTTTTGCAGGAATGATGCTAGCAATCGCCATCCTCCTTTTGGTGCTGATAATCGTATGCGTAATTAAACGAAATAGAGGCGGAAAGTATGCGGTGCACGAGCGAGAATTGGCCGCTGGACGTGGGGACTATCCTGAAGAAGGTGGATTCCATGAATACTCGCAACCATTGGACACCAAATCGGCTGGCGGACGCGCGTCCTTGGCGTCTTCTTCTCATCAGGATGGTAAACATCCTGAATCTGATACAGATTCCATGGCAGAATATGGCGATGGTGATACAGGTAATAGGTTTAGAATTTTATAAGATTTGGGAAATAAATTTGGGGAAGATTTGGTTAAAAATATCTATAGTATTAGAAAATTTCTTGATACATAAAAGTGGTATATAATTAAAAATAGTTGTTACATGTATTTTTCGAGTATCAAATATTATGATAAAATATTAATTTCATCCATACATACACACATATATATTAATATAATATATATATATATGTGTGCGTGCATGCGTGCGTGCATATGTATATATATTTCTACATTGTAGTCAAATCCTTCTAGTTTTAAATTATCGGGATCGAATAAACTCTCTATTCTCAATTTTCGATTTTAATAACACATGCACAAAATGTTGCGCGCTCAATTTTGAGAGTCAAAAAACGAATTTGTAGAGTCGAAAAGTAGAATATATGTGTATGTATAATTTATGTCACAGCAAAAAGATAGTAGAAAGAGCAATACAAGAGGAGAAATTAAATAATATATATTAATTGAGAATAGAAGAGTTAAATAAAGAAGTGGTTTAGAGAAGAATTTAACTTTTATGAAATAAGGTACGTATTGTTGTCAATTATTGTTGCAATATATACAAATACATCACATTTTAATATTTTCATAATATTTTTAATATTTTCGTATAGAAAGCACAATGAAATAGTTTCATATTTCATGTGAGCACAGCTGAGTGTATTTTCATACTTATTTAAATCTTGTATCATGTAACCACTTTTCCTTTTATATACACTTCACAGCTGCAGTCGCATAAGTTATATTTGTTTATATATTTGCTTTAGACTATTTTATTTTTAATTTGTCACGTATATTTTGTTATATATTTTATTTGCTTTGTTGCTTGTGACTCGATACAGAGGGCATGAACGAAGATGGTTCTTTCATTGGTCAATATGGCCGACATCGTAAGCAGGAACCAAATTCGCAAGCATTTGCCACCCTAGTTTAAGGTAAGTTCAACAAATATGTTCTTGAAATGAAACAGTTGAAATATGAAATACTAGTTCCCGAAACATTACTATTCACCTGTTACACTCTTTTAACTGATAATCTTCTACTCTCCAATCAATCTTGTATAAAATCGAGGTATACAGGGAGATGAATCTGTGTTCCACCGACTATAAATCGACCGCTCTCTTATACAAAATCTCCCTAATACACACTTTTTACACTTCATTCGCTTCGTCCATATTTTGGTAAACTAATTCGAAAATTAACATAATGTGTTATATTTGATAACTACACGCTGATGTTTATATCATTACTTCATTTTAAAATTAAAAAACTGTATGTTATAGCGTCATACTTTTATATATTCTGTATAAATAATAGAATTCATTGTTTGTTCTAGGACGCTTTACGGAGGATGGATCCTTCATCGGACAATACGGACCTAAAGGTAGACCAGAGGAGACACCATCTATTCCAACTGGTACTATGGCCACGTACGTGTAACATCCGCAACTAACTTAATCAAAGCCGCATAAAAAAATTTTTTTCTCTTTACGATTAAGGATCCTCTGATTCTTAACTATTGCAGCAGCTCTGCTATGCACCTTGCGCTGGGCGCAATGTCCAACACTATACTGCCAATTAGACTCTGGGTTTTGGGTTTTATAGTTTCTGTAGGAAACCATGACTGTCTTTTACAATCACTCAAAATACTGTAGATCGTTACTAATTATGGTTTTGAATTTAATGGAGTTAAAATACTATAAACATTCCAAATTTTTTAACTAGATTTTTTATACAATAGAGAAATGATATGTGAAAGATTAATTTTTCTACGATGATTATTTACTTTATAATATATATTATCACAAGTGTTGACGATCAATCATATCTCTATTTTAATTATAAAACCCAAGAACATTATAGGTGTTTCATAGCGTGCAAGCTATTTATGGAAATAGTACCGTAGAAACTATTCTAGCATTGATCGTAATATCTTTGACAAAGCCAGGTTGAATTAGACACTTCGATTGGGTGACAAAGTATACAAATTGCATTCGTGTTATTCCAACCTCGTGCAAATGGGAAGTACTTTCAAGACTGCATGTAATATCCAATGTTTTACAACATGATTTCTAAATTTTACGCATTGGTTTCTAGGTTTTTATAAATATTAAAAAATATATACACGTTAAAAATTTGTATATATTTTTTAATATAAATAATTATATTGCTACACAATTAAAACATTTTGAAACAATTTGACAATTTATTTCCTTAAAAATAAACGTTGCTTATCTTGTTACAAGTATTGAATTGACTTTAAAATATTTCGTTTATTTATACCAAAGTAATTATCTGTTTATAACCATTAGAATTTTGCTTTTTCTCATTTTTCAAATTAAAAAGATTTTAGATAAACTATGTCAATAAGGAAAGGTATTTTTCAATATTAAAGTAATCCAATCAGATTAACTTTCTTTTATTATAAACGTACAGAAAAAAATTACTTTTGAGGGACTTAAGTACTTGTATAGATAAGCAATAAACTGCAACATTTATTTAAAATTTTTTATTATATTAGCATATTATGTTGTGTGTGTGAATGACTACATTCGTAAGGAAAAATAATTAAATCTTAGTGCCTATTGGATTTTACAAATACTTACAATACAATGGCTACTTATTTTTAAGCGATTTGCAGAAGTGATTCCTTTCTTTAAATTAAATATGCGTAATCTTCGTGATAGCGTTCGCATTAAAAAAATTATTAAAACCAATACAATGAAATATAAAAGTTCAAAGATTTTTGCTATTTTACATTCATAAATAAAACAAAATTATTGATATTAAAAATAACAAACTATATATTGAATTTTATATATTAAAATTGATTTCTGCCCTAAAATAAGGATACTCAATATATCAATTATCATTACTGAATAACAATGCATTTTACATGCAATCTGGAAAATAATTACTGTAAAAGATAGTGTCGCAATCTGGCTTCGACTGATTTTAACTTTAATCTTATAATGGACGGTTACACTAAGAACCTTTAGTCGCGATCAATTTTTACTCTGCCGAAAAAAGGCCAAATCTAAACGAACGCATAATAATCTATAATTATCATGCACTTACACTTTTATTATTAACAAACACACTCTACACACACGTGGACGCTTGTATGTGCGAATAGTAAGGATACGCAAGAGATAGTAAAGAATAAAGTAATATTAAAGAGAAGATTGTATATGCACTATAAGTAGATAACAGAAATCGCAAGGCCTCTATAAGTAACTGTTGCTTTTGTATGTGAAACATGCTTCGACGAAAAAACCCTTTTATTTTTATGAGAGTTTGCTTTTTGGTAATTTTATTGTAATCCAATAATTATAAGATTAATGCTATAATTATTTAATATATAAAGATATTAAATATATAAATATATATATATAGAAAAAGAGAGAGAAAGAAAAAAAGAGAGACATTATATATATTATATATATTAATTATGAATTATTACGCGAGTAATTCTTAAAAAGACACGACGCGATCACAACAGAGCAAATATAATTATTATTACTTAGTGTATGGGATGTTAAAATTTGTTTAGACTTTTAAGTACAATTTGTACAATTTGTTTAGATAACCGTTAAGTTAATGTAGTCATTGCGATGTACAGGTTGTCTGCAAAAGTGTCGCAAGCAAATATGTCAGGTACAAAGATAAAGTGAAACAAAGATAGGTACAAAGTGTATAATATTTATGATACGTATGTACGAAGAATCACAAAGTATAGTATTCTTAAATGATATATCTTATACCGGACAAGACAGCATCTTTTCATGGTAAATTCTTACGAAGTACGTCCTTATGCTGAATACAGAATTATCTTCTAATTGAAATATATTTGTTACGGAACTTTTTTGCCGAACATCCTGTACAGGTGACTTGGACGTCACACGATTAAGATTTCTTTCTTGGATCGAGTCATAAATAATTTCTACTAAATATTCATCTTTTCGAAAAATCTTTCAAATAAATCACGTGGCGAGTGAGCTTTTGTTTTTTATCAGAACAGATAAATATTTCTTCTTTTAAAACTTGAAGCTGAACGATAGTATTCTGCAATCCTAATGGTTGAAGATTCATTACTGAAAGGAAGAAGAAACCTTGAAGTATGATTTTAAAAAGGATATATAGACTGAAAAAACTTAAAAGTGCCATTCGCCACATGATACTTCGGAAATTCAAATACAGAAAAGGGATAAGGTAACGGCTGAAAAATATATAGGCCATGCGATGATCTTGAAGCATGAAATCAGTTTTCACTTTTTTTTTTCCAGAGATATGACTTCAAAAAAGTCGACAATAGTACACCCAAGGACTTCGTTTCTTTCCCTCGGAAATTTTCACAAACTGAGAAATGATCACCTTTTTACCTTAATGCTCATAGTACGTGCGCGATTAACGACACGACTAAACCTTTTACGTCCGCTTACAACTAAATTTGACGTAAAGACGAAATAAATTTTTGGAAGTTTTAAAAAAGTAACCGAGGGAAAGAATCGAAGTCCTTGGGTGTACGTTTTTCTGGTTGTTGATAACTGCTTACAAAGAACCAAAACTCATACAATCCGCCTACGTAGCATAGCAGCGCGTACAAAGTACCAAAAAAGCGCTTATGCCGATACACAAGATGTATGGTGTATTTACACTTATCGCATTGCAGCCAAAAATGAGATTTCGATAGTATTTTCTTTTCTTTTGAAGTCATTCGAGTCATTAAGTTCGCCGATTTGGTGCTGTAGGCGATCTCTTTCATCCCGGATCTCGTGATCTGCAGCGATTGACATGCTTTGGTTTGTTGCTGTTACTGCGAAGCTTCCCGCTTCTTCAGAGTATATTTTTGCTCCAGGAAGCATAGAATATGATTCCGCGCTTTACGCATTTCTCAATCTATTGAGGATGTTGACGAAGATGACCGCAGCTGCGGCAAATTACGTCGTTTTCTGATATCACATCCATCTACGACAAGAAATCAATCTTATTTAACGTCTTGTCGGTACGCAAGACGCAGATCGCTTAATTAATATAGATTTATCACTTCGTGTCAACTAATTCTCTGAGTTTTTCTAAGATTACTCTGGTCCACGAGTTTTGCGTTCTGCACGCGATCAAAGCGTAAATGACCCATGACATCGACGCGGCAAAACACAATGTCTGCTCCTTTGCTCTTTCATTGTTGTCGTCATTACCTTCCTTTGTCCATGATCCCGAAAATGCAGACGAAACTTATGCCCGTATTCATTGTCAGGCTTTAAATTTTTCTTCAGATGCTCTACGAATTATTTCATTGGCTATTGAGCATCTAAAGATAAATTTAAGGAAGCCTTAAGTACAAGGTCTGACTATGAATACATTAAAACTCTTTATTCTATTGTCAGAACCGTCAAAATTGGTCAAAACTGCCGTCTGGAATATCCAATATTCATTTTCCTTTTGTCTCCGCCGTCAATTCTGAAGCGCTTTTTATGCGCATAACTAAAGCAGGTATTTTTAATATTTTTCAGAGGGAATTATATTCAAGCAAACTTTATGTTTCAAAAATAATTTTTAGATAAATATAAATTGAAGTCTGCCGAGTTATTCGCTTGCAATAAAAGTAACATAACTGACAATTTTTTTTGTCTATATAGACCTCCGGTTGGAGGCTAGAAAATAATATCTTCTACCGCTCCTCGCAGTACTTCGTTACTCTGTTGCTTTATCTTCTGTGGTTAATTTATATAATTTTTCCAGTTCTAATAAATTTATAGATGATGTTGAATATCACCCAATCTTGATCCCTGATAATCTGCCAGACATCGAGCTCCCAATCTATATCCTCTCTCCCTATAACTGACGACTGAAGTTTTGGAGGTGCAGTCTGAAAGGCGCTTTGAACGCGCTGCTGTGCTACTTGGGCTATATGAAAATAAAGAAAAAGGATAGAAGTTACTTGCGACTCGACCCAATGTGTAGTATTGGCTTATCATACTAATAGCGCTTTTCATTGGCAGAACTAATGCGCACTCAGTGCACTTTAAAGTCGTTGTACAAAAATCGACGTAAAGATGTACGTTTAATAATAATATAAAAACGAATTAAACCGTGAAATATTCAATACATTTTATTGTGCCATTTGATAAAATACACATTGGGCATTTTATCAATTGAGATATCTCACTTTTACATTTAGATTAAAATAGTGTACAACAGTTTAAATGTGCACTGAGAGTTAGTTCCTCCAATGAAAAACGTTATAAAAAAGGAGCGTTTTTGTATTATTATATGTCCGTTATGATGTTATTACATATTGACGTTAAAGGGAAGCTTACGTTAATTAGATAGAAAATAAACTAGGTGGTTGCGACGACTGGTAAAGACTGGACAAATGGCGTCATACTTGACCGAAGAAATTGATTATAAATTTATCTGATGCGATGCTACAATTTCGTAGATTTATTATACGTATATCATAAATGAAACACAATGACGGGCGATACAGCGAGACAATCTGGTATCGCTGGTGCACACTCAATAATACAACTGCAATCTCTGAACTTGCAATCGAAACTGCAATTACATAAATATAATATAAAATCACATTCTCGATTCAATATCTAAATATTCTAAATATATGACTGCTGGCAAAATTGACGACGAAATGTTTCGAATCTCGATGTCCAAGTCACACATACACAACACATGCACACGAGCGCGTTTACATTTTTAGAGTATTTTTCTATTGCGCTAGCCACAATATTTACCGAAACATAGCGAGATTCGTTCATTCTGCACGTTGAATAATTAGTTAGATGCGTTGAGAACTAATGTTGTATACGTATATATATATACAAACTTCCAATACTTTCGCACGAGCAACTCGTATTTTCGTACTTTGTATTATTCTTTTGTATTTCTTTTCTTTTTTTTATAATTTTATACTTTGTATAGAAAACCATTTGCGTTTTTTGCGCGATCGTATCTATAATAATAGACGCGCGCTTTGCGACAGCTATCGGTCTTTCGACTGAGTTTCCGAGGTACCTCTATTACCTTGACGGAGAGCGAGAATCTGCTATTCTGCTTGATATTAGATTGCGTTGACAAGGAAAACGATTCGTGACTTATTAAAGAGTGTTCATTGTATAACGAGTACATGTTATTACGAAAAAAAAAATGTAAAGTCTTGACTCTTTTTATAGCACATTTTTATAGTGAATCTCAATTATTTCATAATATGTAAAGTGTTCATTCGATTAGCTCAGTCGTATCATATGACATCATATTGACTGTCTTATTGTTATTAAGTGATGGTGGAACAAAGCGAGGATAATCCCATCGAGTTGTTGATAATTAGCGTTCCTATTAACGTGTTTCTTAACTTTCCGACTTGAATATCGTCAAACATTCGTTACTTAAAAGTGTTAGGATCGCCGTTCCAGAGCGACTGCTATAAAAAGAGCCAACGCCGAAACAATGAATCTCAATAATGTAATTCAACGTGTGCTCGTTTACCGTGCGAATCCTTCGTTGTATATTACGCTGATATTACTGATGTGCCGATGTGTTTTTCGCCGTTTATATATGCAGCTATAAAGAATGCATTGATACATTCTTGCATCGGCATCACGGTTTTAGATAATTTTTCTACGAAATAAAAAAAATCCGCAAAAAGACAGTCCAGAAATACGGATGATGCGCAGGGCAGTCCATCCACTCGTGGTGCTTTGAATGATCAAACATGTATCGGAAATTACTTATGCAGAGGTTGCAAGCAATACAAAAAGGCACAACATGGCCTAACTTTCATTGTGAACATTTTCGTCCGCACGCAAGAGAGTTACCATATAATCGCGCGCGCGATCGAGGATGGGCCACCCTGCACTGAATTCTCTCATCTTCTCCTTGTAAAGCAGCGAGATCACTACGTTGTATAATAATTAAGCGAATAATTGTCTCTTAATCTTTAAGTTATTCATTCACGAACGCGATCGCATTGATACACATCCCGATATTTGCCCGCATAACTCCCATGTCAGTAAAGTAAAAAAGAAAGAGAATAAAAACCAAGGAAATTCACAAAAAAATGAGTACGACAGTTTAGTTTACCCGTCGATATACGTCCAATAATTCTAGCCGATGGTGATTCTGATTAGTTACTCCTATCCGGCACGATAAAACTGAATTTATAAGTTGTCGCTATAAGCGGGAAGCATAGACTCTTGCATAACGCATAATACATAAAGCACAAGAAATTTAACCAATCAGAGTCTTGTATTTCATGGAAAAGAAGGAAACGAAGAACTTTGATCGATTCATTTTCTTATGCATAACGCATAACACGTAATGCATAATAAAATGAACCAATCAAAATCTTTCGTTTCCATGAAATAAAGAATTCTGATTGATTGATTTTCTTATGCCGTATGTATGTTATGCGTTATGTAAGAGTCTGAGCTCCCCGTAAATTAACTATAAGACGTTAATTCGCGCGTTCAGAATATTATTAAAATTATTATTTTTGAAATTATTAAACATTATTAGCTATATATATATATATATATACAATAAGAACAAAAAAAATTTTTACGTTGTACTTCTCGTCTTATATTTCGCGTTTTATTCTCATAGAAAGTTTGGACAGCACCTTCCAAGTTTTATTTATTCACGAGGACAACAATACATTATTCTCTCTCTTAAGAATAAAACAATCGTCAGATTTAATTCTACTAAGCGAACACAGAAATCGAGCAAGATGTGACCGATAATGCGATTATGCTGGACAGGTTTTTTGCGTCCGTATTCTCGATCTGAGCTACTACGAGTTCTTTCTTCCTCTCCCTCGTCGCGGTTACAGACGAATAAAGGATCGAGGGAGAATAAAGGGAGGCACAATCCAAGCCGCGTCCACAGAAATATAGCCGTGCTAAACGAACGCATGCATCGAACGGTAACTTCGATCGCTCGGCCACAATATCATTTAGCATCGAACAAAAATATCTTAAAGCTTGCGAATCCATCATTGTCTGAGATTCAATATGTGAAAATTATCTAATTTAAAGAAAACGAAAAATTTTCATCTATCTATATAAATACATCATCTATAACAAAAATAATAATTGAAAAAATAAATACAACAAACGGTTGGAAAAAAATCTGAATGTTAAATAAAAAATACTCTATATATAGTTCTTTCATGGGGGTTGCTATAATTTTGGTATACTTGATATTAACACAGTTTATATTATACATATATTTTATATGAAACACTACGTCTCTTGATTCTATCCTGTTAGAAATTTCGTTATGATTTTAAGTAACATGTAAAAGAAGCTTGTGATTATGAGGTACTGAAAAGTAATGAATAGTTTAAACTGAAAACTAAGTTACAGTAGTCTTAAATGTAATGAATGTGTGCATTAAATTTCATGCAAATCTACATAAAATTTTATGGAAAGTACATTAAATTTTATGAAATTTTATGAAAAATATATTAAATTTTATACACACAAATATATTTTTCAGTTACAAATACATTAAATTTAATGTAATGCTATGAAGTTAAATTCAGCTTGTGTAACTTAAAAGTATATTAAATTTTATGATATTTTTAACAATTATGATTACTACGATAAATTTCGAAAAAATGTGAACATTCTTGTTAAGATAACATCGGTACAAAATTTTAACTCTGAAGAATCCACATTTCAAGAGAAGCATGTTCAGTGAAAGGCATATCCTGGCATAGCCATGAAAATTTTTGGAAACAATCGGAAATATAGTGAAACTAATAAAATATATTACACAGCAATATCTACAATTAATATGAAGAAAGTAATAGCCCAAAAACAGCCTTTTAATTCAATATATAATATATAAATAAGCAAATATCAACGGTTTTGCTATGGACATCTTCGTTCGCGAATTTTCAAAAGAAATTCGTAACGATAGTACGATTTGATCGTTTTCGTGAGTCACTATGTCTGCCACGCGGAAAGAGTCCATGATGATAAAATGTACGATTGATCTCCGATCCCATACGCGTTATACATGGGGCTCGCGAACTGGAAAGCGACGAGCTATAAGAGCGTCCGTAAGCAGGCAGGCAGGCAGGCAGCGCCGGTTTATTCCTGATCGAATGTTTTTGCACGGCCGCCGCAATCCTAATTGAATTCGCTGTCGGCCGCTCTCGCGGAGCTGCACCGAGAGCGGTGCGTAGAATCATGCGCCGTACATACACGAATTTACGTCATATAATTGTGTGACAGAAAAGCAAATCAAAACGAGAATAGTGGTGTCACTTGAAATTCAGCTCCTTTTTCTTTTTTTGCCTAAGTGATGAAAAAATCCTAAGTACATTCTCGCGAAAAGGATGATTAGAAGGTACCAGATTATCTTAAATTTTTCGCTAGAAAAATATGACGATAAAATTATTTAGAAATATTTTTATGCAATATCTCTGCTTGAAAATCATGCTGCTAATATATAATTTATACGCTTTTCTATATAATTGTACAATTGAAAGTTGAACGAAGACAAACATTGGTAATGTCATTCCTAATTTAATTTTTTTTTATAGGAATATAAACAGATACTCATAAATTC
>NW_017256127.1:1387015-1407278 GCF_001594055.1 Mycetomoellerius zeteki
CTGTTTGAAAGATTGATTGGAAAATATCAGGTCGTCTTAGATTTTTTGCAAATGATAATCGCAAAGATAATATCGAAAGTTTTACAAAGATAAAATTATTTAAAAATATATCTGTGCGATATATCTCTTTGCTTGATATATGTAGAAAATCACAACATGCTATCAATATAAAATTTATGCTTTATATTATATAATTTCTAATTGAATGATAAACAAAAGCAAACGCAGTATTGTCATTTTTAATTTAATTTTTTTTAAAAGGAACCGAAATATATTTTTAAGTTTCTGCGATTTGACAAGATGATTAGAAGATACCAGGACGTCTTAAATTGTCCATAGGTGGTAATATTGTAAAGGTGATATCGAATGTTTTGCGAAGATAAAACTATTTAAAAATATATCTGTGCGATATCTATTTGCTTGATGTAGAACATTCTATCAATATAAACAACTTATATTTCTCAATAAAACTGTCCGACTGAAAAACGAAAAAATGAAACCAAAAAGTAATGCGATTCCAAGTTCAATTTTTTTCATAAAAATGAAAATATGCTTCTAAATTCCCCAGATTTGAAGGGCTAATTAGAGATGTGTCTTAAAAGAGCTTAGATATTTGCTGTAGATTATTTTACAAGCGATAGTCGCAAAGACAGCATTGAATTTTTCATATAGGTGAAATTTAGGAGTTACAACGTTTCAAAACGTGGCTCAAAAATTTGCGACGGTCTCTTCGGAATATTCACGGTCGTGGTGCATGTACCGGAAGAAGAAAGACGAAGCAGGAAGAAGACGAGAGATGGGAGAGACGGAAACCTCAGCCGCGTAGGATAACAATGGACCACTTGTTAGATAGCCCATCCCTCGATACCAGGGATACAACGGATACTATTGGTTATTCATTGGGGCCTCTCTTAAAGCCGGTTATCTCGCCAGATCGGTTTAGAAATAGATCTGATCCAGTTATTTCCGATTATCGATGAATGCAAACTTTATTATCAGTCTCAAGAAACTCTTCGCTTCGTCGTAAATTTTTCACATGTCTACGCAAATAGGATTACTGCGAATCATAAATTCGTGATTATAGGCCTGTTCTTTTTGGCTGAACCTTCTTCCCTCCTGGAGAGAAAAGGAAGAAAGATGAACTGATGCAAAAGTTCAGCCAAAAAGAACAGGCCTAATATCATCGAACGTATAACGTAATGGCAGAAGAAATATAATAAAAATAAAAAATTAATAACCCTCAAACAAGGAAAATATGTAAAATTACAATGATATTGTATATTATAAAGGAACGTTTTGCCTATTATAATTATATTCAATGTTCAAATAATATCTACCTACTATTTCCTTCATCTTTTATTTTTGTAACTTGGATCAATCTTTTATATGCAGAAATGTTTACAACAATTTAAACATCGAACAGAATAATGATGCATGCGCATGACGTGGCGGATTTACGACACGGAAGTAAAATTCAATTGTCGACGAGATGAGAAATGGAAGAGAAGGGAAACACAAGAAATGAGCAGGAGACAGAAGAGACGACAGAGAACCGGCACGATCGGACGAAAGATGTTAAAAAACTGGTTCCCTCCATCCAGATTTCTTATCACTTTTTTAGTTAATTCGAATTTCGATTTCTGTCTATCTGTATGTATATATATTTTAACTTTTGGCAAATTTGTTTTGAACGATTTCTTTAAAAATAGGTGGTCACGAATCAAAGATTAAAGGAATTAGTCAATATGTAAGTGTTACGTAAATAGCTACGAGAAATGTAAATGTGACTTCATAAATATATTTAAAAAAAAATTCGAAAAAAAAAAACGGATCATGTTACAAACTGTAACGTTACAGTGGCCCGTTTTTCTTTTTTTGCAGATAAATAAATATAGTATATTTTTTCAATTCGATTCATTGTAGGGAGAAAAGAAAAACGAGCGAAGTCAGGCAGATATTTCGAAAGGAAAGGAAAAACGTCAAATTAGAAAATTATAAAAACTATATTACAATTTAATAACGGACGTGTAACATATTTTTAAATTTCTTAATTTTGTATTCTTAAAATCGCGCGCGCAGTGATCTAAAATTTTGAATTAAAATAAATAAATTAAAAGAAATTTGTATACAGTGAACGCTCCATAAAATCTTTCATATCGGAGATTGGTTTAATTTGAAATGAATATTCGATTTACTTTCAAACTAACTTTTCGCATTTATGAGTTTACGATCTTCATTAATCTTTCCATATTATTAACGAAATTAATCAATGAAAAAAATTTAATATTAATTAGCGATGTTAACTTATATGTCGGAATTCAGGATGGAATCCTAATTACAATTTATAAATTATTTACGATTTCATATACATCGTGTATGGTACAACAAATATTGAAAGAATTAAAATGCACATACATATATATTGCAAAATGTATATTAAAAAATACACGACAGATAAAATTATAAATAGCATTCTATTTTGAATTCCACCGCAAATTATAGATCGTCTAAATTGAGTTTAAAACAGTAAAATAAAAAGCATACGGCGTATGTGCGAGAGAGAGAGAGGGTGAAGGAGAGAGAAGTGGGAAGGAGGGAGGGGGGGGAGATTGGCAAAGCAGATTCCGAATACATTGTGCACGCAGCCTTAACTCGCGGCGCGTCGCTCTCGCTCCCCGAGTCCCCGACGTGCCCCGGCGTGCCCCGGCCGGGTCCGTCTGCGAGATCTCTATCTCGCTTCACGGAGAGGTTTCGCTACTCGCTCCGCGTGCCTCGACTCTCATTGAGAGTCAGTCAGTCAGTCAGTCAGTCCGCCGGAGCGACGCGGTTCGCGCGTATCGTTACACACCGCGCGCCGTTCGCAAGCGAGAGAGGAAAGTTCGCGCGCCTCTCTCATTCTCCTTTTCATCCCTTTTTCGCTCTCCTTCTCGCTCTTTCTCTTACTGTTTTACCGATCGAGGGGGTAGACAACCGTGCGTTGAAATCACCGCGGGATCTCCGGGATCTTCGCCGCGCGGAGGAGACGCGCGATCTCGTCAGATCTCGTGTCCCGTACGCGCGCCCCGTGAAATCCTCCGATTTCACGCGTCGGATCGCCAACGGCATTACGGCACGCACGCCGCGCCGGCACGTTGAATTATATAGGGAGGCGGCGTCAGAGGAACGTTGCTCGTTCAGCTCGTTAACTGCCAGTGCACGCACGGGCGGTTGCCGGGGAAGGGACGGGCCGACGGGCGCTTCCTCACACCGGTGTGCGTGTAACACCTGGTAGCGGCGGCGACGACGACGATAGAGGCAGCAGCAACGGCTGCGGCGGCGGCACTGAGCCGACTGAGCGGCACGTCGCGGGCAATTATGCGATCGGCTGCGACCGTCCTGGCCGCGGCGGCGACGTTCGCCCTGGCCCTTCTCCTGGACGTCGTCGGTGTGGCTCTCGCCCGGCACCAGCATCGCTCCGGGAACCCCGGCCACAAGCCGTCCGGTGACATCTCCCTCTGGATCGATCAGCAGCAAATTAAGATGTTCAGCGGTACAGTTCACAGATGTTGAGTCAATCCCCTCGGATTTTTTATTTTCTTTCTCCCCCCTCCCCCTTAGCTTCATTATGTGACCCCCTTTCTTCGTATCATCGCTGTTCCGGCGATGCTCCATTTGAGATATTACCTTCGATAAGTTCGGTGCAAAAAGCATCGTTAAATAATAAATAAATAAAAAAGGAGAGAAATTCGATTACTGTTCGCGATATCGGGATACGTCGTCAACGACGTTAGAAATTAGTAAACATCAATGTAAAACTGAAATTATTTTTGGCTAATGCAGGGCTTGCGATGGAAATATACGCGATTGCGGAGGGCCGAGTACTCCCTTATCTTTTAGATCCAGAGTTTGAGAATAAACTGCCGATTATCCCAAGCGAGGTGTCGCACGTGAATTTAACGTGGAAGTCAGGAGTAAAAAAGTACTATTACAACTTTTTTCGTTTAAAGTCGTACGACGAGAGCATCTTGAAAACTCCATCGATCACGATCAAAAAGCAAGGACGAGTGCCTAAGAGACCGAAAGGTAAAGATTTATTGTCAATATCTCAAATATATCGTTCTCTTACGTCAAAAGTGACACAACTAAAAAAACGTAATTTCGAGTTGTTACCATTCTGGCGAAAAAAATAAAAATCGGAACGTAAGTCGAATTTAAGGGGAGAGTAAAAGAAGCGTAAACGAAGTTCGTAGGAAGCGAAAATTAAAATAACAAAATTTAAAAAAAGTTTAAACGTTTCTTTTCCGTTATTTCAATTTTTGCCTCGTAGGCCCAGTTCCACAATTCACGGTTAACTCTTAATCGAAGTTCAACTTGTTTCTCATCTCTTTCCAATTCTAGAATTGGAAAGAGACAATGAATAAGTTGAACCTCGGTTAAGAATTAACCGTGAGTTGTGAAACTGGGCCTTAGAAGTTTTGTTTACTCTTTTATTTACTGTCTCCTTTTTACTCGATTTACGCTCCGATTTTTATTTTCACCAGGGTATGAATAAGTTAGGTAAACGTTCCCATCAATCATCAAAACTCACAACAAATTCGTACTACTCATGCACACTTGTGCACGTTAAAACCGTTGTACAGTGATTTAATCTAATTGTTGAAAATTGAAAAATGGAATATTTCGAATTATAAAATACATATTTTATCTAATAGCACAATAAAGTATATTAAGGATTTCACGGTTTTTGTATTTATATTAAACACACATATCTTTACGTCGATTTGTGTACGATAGCTTTGATCGGCGCACTGAATGCGTTAGTCGAATTCGCTTAACGCTTAACTTAATTTCATAAAAAATTATCAAAAGGTTTACAATTAAAAAAGGGTGAGTTTTTAAGGATTGTGAAACGAAAATGACAAAAATGACATTTGATCATGTTAACAATATATTCTTTTTGTCGATATTTTGTGACTAGTCAATAATTTTTTGTCGAACTGAATGAAAAATAGTTTTTCCCTTTTATGAAAAACTTAATTTTTTTAGTTGTGTCACTTTTAAAATAAAGGCATAATATCTAAACTGCGATTAATGTGTGAAGAAATTAACTATGTTCTATAAAATAAACGATTCTCGCGTTTTTTTTTATAAGAACTCATGGTTTAATAAACATTTATATATATATATATATAAAAAATTCAATTTTACAAATTTATAATTAATGTCACTAATTGTAAGTTTGAAAAATCTCGGAGTAAAAATTAAATGATATTATTGTTAACACCAATTTACAATACGAATATGAATAGTCATTTTCGATGTATTTTTATCTTTCGAATACAAATTTGTTGTCCAAATTCGGTTGTCACAATTTTGAGAAAAATGGCGTCAAAAAGGATTTTGAAGATTTTCATTACATTGTAGCATCAGCATCAGATTTGATTTCTGGTTCATATCACGCGAAAGTATCAACTTTTAGTTGTAAAATGCATTTTGTTTCGTTTCGGAATAATTTTTCGGGATATAGCAATTTCCAAAATAGCTCGTTTCATGTAATACATAAAAAAGGCATTTTATTCCATCTTAATATTGTATTATGTGAAAAAAAAAAAGATAGAAAGTGCTTTTGTACTTACGTAATATAATTATATAAATTATATTATGTAAAAAAAGGTCAAATTTTGTGGCCCAGTGTTATTAGCATGACAAAATTATTAATACAGATATTAATAACACAGGTAACTAAAAGTTAATATATATGACACTTTCACGTGATTTTTTAATAAAAATTAAAAAAAAAAATTTCTGCTGATACTACAACACGTCATGAATACTATCAAAATTATCGTTTCTAGCATCTTTGGCGTCATTTTTTTAGAGCGAACTAATAATCGAATAACGGATTCGTGTTCAGCATGTAAAATTACAATATCGGAAATGATTACTCAGATCATTCGCGATACAAAAAAAGATCTTTTGTTGTCCAGTAATATTATAGGAACTCTATACATGAAAAGAAACTAAATTATTATTACTGTTAAGAGCTTATTTATAAAGCGTTCTAAGATAAATTCCGTTAAACGCATATATCTATGTTAAGAATAAACATAAAATATTTACCACAAAAAATCAAGACCTTGCAATACAAAAATATCGCAGCAGAGTAAAAGGTTATCGGAATCTAAATGCCAAAGAAATGTCTGCAATTTTTTATTCCAGGTAATAGTTCTCGAGATAAAACGATATGTAAAATATTCGAATAATTGTAAGTTGCGATGAAGCTTTCGTCTGTCTTGCTGATGCGGTCATTTTTCGCTTACAATTAGTATATCAATTAACGTGCTAATAGCGTTTTCGTTTGTCAGTCATAGAGAGTTTTTGCAATAACGTGAATTTACATACGGTGAACGTTAAAGTCACGCTATCCTTTTTTTAATTAGTTGTTAAGAAGAAGATAACCTGACCTTAGCGTTCACTGTATTTGGATAAACGCTATTGCAAAAACTTCCTAATGTGTATTTAGACTCCAGAGGTTGAATATCGAAGTCTAATTCACGTTCGGTTTTTATTGCGCGATAAAATGTCATTTTCATGAATAAAGGCCATGGCACATAAAAAAACTTAAGATTTAAGACTTAAGCAGTAATGATATCAACATGTTGGATTCGCTACTGCTTACGTTATGGTCTTATGGTCTCTATTGTGATTGGTTGATTCGCTTACTGCTTAATGGGTCAATTCTAAGCAGAATCGTAAGACGTAATGTGTTCTCGTAAAACTTGTAAGAACTTATGACTAGTATTCTAATTTTATGCGAATGTATCGTAAGACGTACGATTATTCGTAAATATCTACGATTTCTTATAAATTTTATGGCTAGTAAGAAGCTGTCTGCAAAAATATTGTATAAGCACTTAAAAATTCTTACAAATCTGACAGGAATATGTTACGAGCCTTACGATTCTGCTTAAAATCTAGGCATAAGTCTTAAGTCTTAAGTTTTTTTACGTGCCATGGCCTTAAATCGCGCTTGCAGTTGGATAGATCTTTACCGACATCACGCCACTTTGACGTTCTATGACACGTTAAAATAATGAGTACACACGCTCGCAAATACATCCGTTTTGTATTAACTTTTATCTCTACGTGGTGTTGCATAAGTGCCGTGTCCTGATGGTTCTTATTTACACAGTCAAAAGTAGACATCTTTTGTGCGGCGTAAAATCTACCTGATCTAAGAGAAGGCGCCGAAGATATTCTTTGTTTGAAGAATATTTCGTTCGACCGAATCAATCTGAAACGAATTATGGCGAGTTATTATGACATTATATTTGCAAGGATTAAATCCCATCGATGATTTTTGAATCTTTTTCATTTTTATTTGAAGTACTAAACGTAGTCATTTAAATATTTTAGGAATAAAGATATTATCAACTTGTGCTGTGAAAAGAAATTCGATTAAATCTGCAGATTGCATAATTATAAAAGTATCATCTTATCTATTAACTATAAGACATGTTCGATTTTATTTATCGAAATAGAAAGTACTTTTCCTGATTTTTTAATCGGATGCAAAGATAATTATTTCTATATTTTATAATAAATATTTTTATATTTGTGTGATTATATAATTTTGTTATCTTTACTGTAGAACCGGAAATTTGATCGATAAAATCTGAAATGTCTGTAGATTTGCGCGCAATTAGAATAAAATACTTTTAGTTCTCTCTCTTAAATCGGATAAATATAAAATATACTTTATAAGTATAGTTTTTTCTTAGATCGAGTAAATATTACGTCACGTGAGATCGCCAAAAAGATCGAATTGCGAGAAACTCTCACACGATAGGTCTATTAATTCTCAGCCGCGTACTTTTTGAGATTAAAATAAAATCGAAGAATTGAATTAAAATCTGAATAAACATTTCAATAGTATCAAAATTAAGAGTCAAAGTTAAAATGAAAAACGCTTACGATCGAACGTTGGAAGATGAATGAAGAGAGATAGGAAATACAGAAGATTCAGTATTGCAACGAGCAGATCTCATCCTGTTTGTTTTTCCATTGCAGATTTCAGCATTCTCCTACCTTGCGCCGGCAATTCGGGCATAGCGCAATTCGGGATCAGTCTGATGATCGAGACCCTCAAGGGAAAACCTCTAAACGGGACGCCCCTCCGTCTAAGTTTAAGAAAAGAATGCACCGTGCGCGGTGAGTCCGTCAGTCGCGCCCACGATCACCACCTCTTCACTCGCACATACAGTTCTGTATCAGCAGTAATTCATCGCCTAATTTGCTGCATGCTCTTGACCGATGCAGTCAGGGAGAGGCAGTCAGGAATCGGCCGGATCTCCATCGGCTCCGGATCTCTTCCTCGCCTCCGCTCGCGAGGATGTTGCATCGCGGCGCGTAAAACGCGCCCACGAAATCCGGTTCGCGCATGGTTCATTCGTTCCGACTGGCTCTCCTCTTTTTTATTTAATCGACAGCCGTGGCATGTACCTGATGCGCGTATGAGCGCACGTTTTGATACTTTGTAAGAGAAAGATTATCTACCTGTACCTGCCCGCCTGCCGGCCAGAACGATGGGTCCGATAATTGTGCGAGGGAGGCGCATCGAATCTCCACCGCTCCGCAGTGTCTGGGAGATTTATGGATGTTACGTCGTTAAACGGTTGCTCCGAGCCTCGATCATCGCGACGAGATCCCGGTCCAAACGAGGATGCTTGCGTTTGTCAAGGTGTCAAAGGGAGTAGCGAATCGATTAACTTGGACCTTTTCCTAACGCCCTCGCAAAACTTGCACGTGGCTAATTTTACACGCGTATACTCGTTTCTCGTCACGTTACAAAAAGGAGCACTTCGAAGGGTCTTGAAGCATCACTTATCAAAACGGAAGGAAACAAGAGATTTATTTGAGTCTCAAAATTTTCTCGAATTCCTGAATCCGCACGTGTTCCAGTAACTTTTGTTCGTGTTTACTCATGTTAAATGAAAATTGTTCGCGAAATGTTCAATCCAGATCAACGAAGGAAGCCATATTCGATCAAAGCAGATTTTAGTGCCTAATATAATATTTTTATGTAAATTTTACAATTGCCAGTTTAAGCAAACTGCGCGCCAATTATTTGTCGATCCTGGAACACAGTCCTATATTGAAGCTGGGGAACGAATTGAGAAGACAACCTCACGGAATGACAGGTTTAAATCCTGGCTGAAGTGATATTTTTCATAATAAATTATTTACAATATTTTAAAAATGCTCATTAGCATCATTAATACTAAATTAATTTGTGATATTACGTAGTCCAGTTTCAGTCTAGAATCGTATTTAAAGATCGATAAACAATCGGCATACAATTTGCTTGAATTGGAAATTGTAGAAATTTACATAAAAATATTATTAGGCATTAAGACCTTCTTTAATTGAATAGAGGACGGTATTCATAGTTCGTTCTTATTTTAAGATCGTCTTAAGTAATGTCTTAAGATGCTAATACGGCTCTCTGATTAATTCATAGACGGTCCTAAATATAGGATTCGATTATGTATACCGCCCATAGTCTTCTTTTATCTATATTTATTATTGAAAAAAATGTACTAAACCTTAAATCATTTATTTAGTATAAGAATTAATTTGATTTAACTAACATTTATTTATTGAGTCAAAAATTTTTTTATTGAGTATATAAATATTCATTTACTGGAAGTAAATATTTAATTGGTAATATTCAAATAAATATTTATTAAAACTTAGTACATTTTTTCTCAGTGCATATTACTGTGCATATTATGATACCTACAAAAAAATAACGCGAGAGAAAGAAAAATCTTTAAGACTCTATAATAGATATTTTAACGTCGCCTCAACGATGGACCTCAATTTCGCGCACCCATCGCCGCTCGTAAGGTGGAAACGTGGACCGCTTTTGTGAGGCTTATCTTTCACCTAAAAGCACTCATTCAGAGCTAGATTCTATTAACGCTGTAATCTTAGTAATACAACTGTCTTGTAATTACGTTAATTACAATTGCAAAATATTGAGTAATATGTCGATCGCTCTTTTTGATGCATCAGACGTATTAAATGAGGCAAATGTTGCTAACGAGTAAAGATCGGGAATAAATGTAATTTCGGTAAGCTCGATTTCCAATGCTGCATGTAACGAAAAAGGATCTTATTACATCGGATTTCATTTATCTTCGAACAAGGATTATTATATCAGCATGAAAATATGAACTCGATCGGCGAAATTATGTCAGTGCCGATCGTTGCTCTTCATTTTGCAATTTGACAATTAACTATTGTTACCATCTAATGTTCGAAAAATACTCGCTTTAGCTTATATAAAAAAAATTTTTTTTTATTCAAACATTGCCCTAGATCGGTCAATTTTTTCCGTTTTATATGCTTGTATTTTCTATATTAGCATCCATTTTTTTTTTCATCTTACCTAGCGCTTTATTTGTTAAGCGTTAGCCAGTTCTATGCTTCCTTAAGTCATTGTTCGCTCGAATTATGAATTAAGTGCCTAATTGCCTACTTAATGCAAAAGACCGTACAAGTCTGCTCTACCTTCCAACGTTATTCTCAGCTCTTTCAATCTCTGTGCTTTCAAGTTGCTAATCATTAAGTCAAGTATGTGTTTATCAGCTTTAAATATTTACGTAAATATTTTGATAATATCGAGGATTGAAAGGATTATTCAGCATGTGCGATCGGTTGAATTTATTATATAAATCACGAATGAGAAAAGACTAGCAAATAACGATCCACGTAACACGTAATTGTTTTCATCTTCTCGAATTCAGATAGAGGTAACAGAATACGATGCACTTGAATGTTTCGTATAATCGCTTCTGCGATAATACATCAATGATAATTCGTGGCATAGCAGGTCGAATGTGCAAATGTGAAATAATGAAATATGTATATTTCATCGACGTTTTCTCTTTCGATAAGTAACATTCAATCGAAAGATAATCCACGGTTTGTATGCGCCATGAAAATGAGATAAACGGGATAAAAAATATATTATTGAAAGATTTATAACAAAATTAATTATAGATTACAGTTACTGCATATTATTCTTAATATTAATCATTGTTGTATTTTTTTATGAATTTATACACTATTAAGTTTCATTTTGGCAGATTTTTTTAAAATGATCTTTTTACTAAAAGTATATATAGTATACTTATTAAATATTTAAAAACGTTACGTTATATAGACTAAAACATATTCTTTTTATGGCATAAAATATATGAGATAAAAATATAATATATTGTATTGAATTCAATTCTGTAGTTAATTATAAAATTTTGAAAAGAAATTCGCGATTAAATCTGCATGAGATTGCGTTAGAAGAATATCTTATTGGATTAACTACGAGATCGTATTCGGTTCTGTTACCAAAATATTTCTCGTTTTAATCGTACAAAGATAATTATTGAATATGTGTGTGTTCATATTTGTGTATGTGTGTAATGTATTTACAGACATCACGATATCTCATTTTTTAACTGGATTTTATTTTTGCAGAGCCTAATCCTGGTCCCTGCCCAGATGGTTATCTAGGTCCTAATTGTAAAACAGCGCTTTGTTATCCGAATTGTATGAATGGCGGTAACTGCACGGCGCCAGGCGTGTGTTCGTGTCCGCCCGGATATCAGGGTCCTTACTGCGAAGGAGGTATAATAAATTATATAAATATACGACGGAAAAAGGTAGAATTCGCTTAAAAGAGATAACATTTTAAAATTTTATTTTAATTTTCGAAATATGTGTAACAAAGTAAATTTTAAATTTAGTATTAACTTATTTCTTCATATCTCCCAATAGATTCGAGCGTTTGTCCAAGCATATATTACTTCTAATTTCAAGAAATTTTTTGCATAGAAATTTGTATTCAAGTTACCGAGTCAGTTTTGTATTTCACTTCTTGATCCTCTAGACATACCTAATGTTTCTCGAATGTTCTCAGATGTTTTTCCAGCTTTCCAAAAAGATGAAAAAGCGAGAGCACGAATAAAGTACATGCTTCAGAATTTCTTATTTTTTCAATAGATATAAAAGCTTTCCTGTAGTATTTGTTTTTCTATAGCTATGTAGAGCTGCATACAAAAGTATGAATGAGCATTACAACAGATTTTTGATGAATAGTCTGTCACAGTTTTCGCAAAGTTTAAATACTTTAAATGGTATAAGACCCAGCATTAATCTTATTTTTGTGAGTAAAGTTTACAAGTAGGAGTTCCTTTACCTTTAAAAACGCACGTCTATTTGCCTAATCTCGCACACCTTTAGATTTCTATCTTCTAAAAAATTAAACACTATTATCGAGAAAACATTTTATGTCAGATCAAAAAGTGGAAAACGAGACGTAAAACTGGTTCAGCAACTTAGATACAAATGTCTACGCAAAAGATGTCTTGAAATGTTGTAAAATGGAACAAATATTTCATCGTATCTATTGAGAGATTATATGAGAAAATAAACTAATGGTAAGTTTTATTTTTTTTTGGTACACAATCTTAAAAATAAAAATTTTTATTTCTTTCGAGATCTTTCTGGATCTCCATTTAAAGATTCACTTGACTACATGATAGTTTTTATTTATTTCTACTTAATTTTAAATTGCATCTTTTAATTACTTCATAAGTTTATAAAAATAAGATTTCCATAGAATATTGTATTTCATAAAAAAAATAGTGATTAAAAAATGCTCTATTAAATTCGGGATATCCCGAATATTATTAGATTAATTCCTTACGTAGAAACTCAAAGTGTAATTTATTATTATTATATAAATTACAACATTATTTACAAATAACAATTGTTATATTTTTTTACATCTTTAACGTTTAATCTCGAACGCTTGCAAATGCATTCATATCACTTTGGAAATTGAAATAGCTGTTTTACAGCCGCATTTGATCACATTTGTCAGAGCTTGGTAAAACGGTGTTTGCTCGGCGCCGTGATCTATGCCCGTATCATGATGCTCCTGCTCTTCATCTCGGAACTTCTTGATGGTTTCGAGTATCTCTTTGTCCACATTGTCGCTATTCTCCATCAATGTACGTAACTGATCGTTGTAATGCTCGACGATCACAGTCTCCACTGCCACAGTGCACGCCATCGCTGCTTTCTTGCCCATGAGAGCAGTACCGGCACCCAAAGCGAACCCGAAGATATTCCACAGCGGGGTGAGGATGGTAGGTCTGACTCGGTACTTGCGAATCAATTCCTCGAATTTAGCGCGGTGTCGCTTCTCTTGATCCCACATGTGCTGTATAGTCGGTCCGACCGTCGTTCTGCCTGCGGTTTCGCAGAAAACCATTAGAATTCTAATTTATATCTACATACATTATGAACTCGGGCAATTATACCTAGTACGGCCATTTGTCCGGCGTATATTCTATCAGCTCCCAATTCGCCGGCATGATCGACTCTTATTACAGAGTCTAGTACTTTTCGGGACGAACTCCTGGCTGCTAATGTGTTGGCCAGTCGTATACCCACTCCTCTGACATGCAACATTTTTCTGTATAAAATTTCAAAAAATTAGATTTCTATCACTACTTATGAAGACCGATTATACCAAACAATTTCAGGTATCTGTACAGAGAAATGTTTGAACGGAGGAAAGTGTATTCAAAAGGATATCTGTGAATGTCCAAAAGGCTATTTCGGCTTGCGCTGCGAATTTTGTGAGTACAAACAATGGTTCAACGGGTCTCAAAAAACATTTCAAAACCATATAAAATTTAGAAATTAAAAAAATTTTTATATTATGTTAAACAATTTTTTATCTTTTCAGCCAAATGCGTTATTCCTTGTCTCAATGGAGGCAAATGCAAGGGTACTAACATCTGCAGATGTTCAAACGAATATAAAGGCAATCACTGCGAAATTGCAACCACACATATAACGTCACAACGTTCAACATGTAGCAAGCCATGTAAACATGGAACCTGTCAATCAAACGACACATGTCTCTGTGAAGCTGGCTGGTACGGAAAGTTTTGTCACAAAAGCAAGCCGTGGGCTTAGAAACTAATGGAATATCTTCAACGTTATTATTATTCGTACCAACTGAATCCTTTAGAAAGCGACGTCATTCTAAAATTACTAGATGGAATTACGGCAGATTGTGTTTACATATATATCCTGAATTGAACGGAGAAACAAAAGTCTATGCGTTCGTAGAGAAAGAATCTCGTGATATTAAAATGATTCAAAGAGATTTGTAATGTATTCTTGTTTTTATTTGATGTGAAAAGAAAAGTATTAAAAGCTTTCACAAAGATTTAGATCCAAATCTCGATTGGTAACTAGTGTGATGTAAAATTCATAGTTTCTAATTTACTCTGCCTCAGATGTGATATGTAAAGAGCTGCTTTATGTCATTTTACAACATTATTGTATTTAGTTAATACTACTTTTATACTGTAGATGTAACAATTGTAAAAACAAAATAGGAACAAAATGTATTTTCTGTAATGGTTTTAGAAAGCATGATTATGAAATAATTCAGCATTGTAGTAATGTGCCTGTGATGGACTTCTTTCTCCTATACTATTTTTTTCTGTACATCTTAGAATATAGATAAATAAATGTAGTTTTATTATATAAATTTTATGAAAAGAATATGAATTTTGAAGTGATCCAAATAACTTTTAACACTTGAATATAAAACATCTAAAAAATGATATAGGTCTAATTTCGAAAGAATTTTTAACTTATATAAACCAATGTAGTAAAAAATTTTAATTTAATCATTTACAAAATTATTGATGATGTATTTTTTAAACAATTTTAATAACAAAGATTACTTGATAGATATTTCATAAATTACATACAATAAGGATTAAAAGTAAAAGAATAGAAAGCCGAGAAAATCGTGGATAGCTAAGGATGTATGAAATGTATAATCTCTACAAAAAGTGACTGGAATTGAAAATTTATGCTTTCTGCATAAAAATAAATGTTATACACACATAAAAGAGTTTAATAATGTCAACTTTTATATTTAACAATACAATTGTATAGTTTAAATGAAAATTTTTTCATTTTATCTTAATTATTATTTAAAAATACGTCAACTTGTTAAAATGAAATAGTTTTTTTCCAAGTTCTAAATTGTCGCCAAACTGTTTTACTTTCAAATATATTAAATATAATATAGGAAAATCTGTAATTTTTTCATTTTGTTAAAAAATATGTATAATATGTCTTTAACAAATAATTTTATACGCTTGTATTCATTTGCAGAATCAAAGCAGTAATGTATTTAGCAAATTTCTACATGAACTCCAGGAAATATTTATTATCAAATGTATGCTTTGCATCAGATATAATGTCAAAGAAATCTATTAAATAATAAAAAATAATACAAAGAAGAAGCGCCAAATGCGATCTAAACTGGATTTTGCTTAATAACACTTCTATGTAAATTTTAAATACATTTTTCAGTTAAATAAATATTACTTATTTACAGGATAGGGAACCTAATTTAATTTGTTAATAAATAATTTAGTTATAGTTAGTTATTTTGATAAATGTGTATTACCCCACCAAAAACCGTGGTATTTTCAGTGATTCACAAAATTAGTCATAAAAAAACATGTATAAAGTGTTTTAAGAGAGGAATTTATTGTTTTTGTAGGAAAAATTCGACAATTGTACTGCATATGTTTAAATTTTAAATATCAATTTTATGCTGATTAAATACGTTCACAGTTATTATTCAAATTTTTCTAAATTGATGAATTTGATATACTAAAAATGGCAAGTTTATATACGAAGATTAGCAAAGACCCAGTAATGTTCAGAAGTATTGTCTACTAAGAATTATGATTTTTTTATGTGGTAATTAACAAAATTAGTTATAAAAAAACATGCAATGTTTTAAGAGGGAAATTATGATTCAATAATTTAAATTAATTAAAACGGAAAGTACGAATTATAAGTTTTAAATCAAACTATTCTCTGCTATAATTAAAATTACATAAGCAAATTTGTGTTTTTAATTAATTAAAGCAAAGAATATGTAGGTATGAACTTTGAATCGTGAACTATTCTCTGCTATAATTTAAATTATATAAGAAAAGATATATAATTGTCGAGTATTTTCCCACAAGAACAATAAGCCCCCCTCATAAAACAATATACATATCTTTTTATAATTCGTTTTGCTAATTACTGAAAAAAAATCGCGATTTGCAGTGGAATAGTACTTCTGAAGATTTAAGTAGTTACATTTTTTTCGTAACTGTAATGAAGTAATACTTTTTATATTTTAATGTGAGGTTTAGTGTGAGGATACATTTCAACATTGATCCTATAACTTTGGTTGTAAGTGTATGTATTAATTTGTTACAACAAATATCATATATGACCGAATATAATGTAATAAGGAAAATTTATGAATGAAGACTTGGTGTTGAAACATACTTTACAATTTTCTGACAGTAAACCTTCATTATTAATATTTATAAAATTTAATATCTTGTATTATTTCTTTAACTTGTTGGTCTTTACCTTCTCAAGTTGCTTTGCATACACAAGCATGTCTTTCTTTTAAGATTTAGTAAAATAATTTAGTAATATTAGAAATGCAAGATTTCTGTATTTAAAATACAAATGCAAAAAATTACAAACATTGACAGAAAAATAACTACTTATTACTTTCTACAGTAACTGTAACTTTTTAAAATTAATAACTTGTAACAGTACAGTTACACAAAGTAAATATTTACTTTTTGAGAGAAAAAACTATAACTTATTATTTGGCAATATTAAACAAAGATGATACGATCACTGTGTTACGTTTACTGGAAAGTACCATGTTCACAATGCTTCAATTAAATTTATTGTTAATAAAAAAAATTCTATTGTTTAACACAGTACAGGTTTTCACTTGATAAATTATCGATAAAATTAATCAGAGTTTAGATCAAAGTCCTTTGCTTATAACTTAAAACTAGATTGCTTGCACGATAAATAATCGAAGTTGTAAAATCCTTTTTCAACGGGAAAAATATGTTAGATAGGGAATCGGGAATAGTGCGTACGTGAACGAACGTGGCGCTGACATTTGCGAGGTGGATTTTCGAGCGGCGAAAACAATCGGACGATCGTCGAGGAGCGAGACGGAGCGACGCCGGACGCAGCCAGAGACCCGCAAAGATCCCAGAGAGGGTCGCGGTAGAAAGGTATTCTCGGGTCGAGAAGAATGCCAGGGATATCAGCCAGAACAGGTAGGTTATGGTCGTCCGACATGGCGACGTTACGTCCGACGTCGTGCGGTCGTGCCGCGCCGCGAACGGCAGAGGCAGTCACGTGTCCCTCGGACCAATGGCGGGATAGGTACGCGGTCCGCCATGACGCGTGCCCGAGCGATTCCCGCCAATCGCGCTATACCAAGCTTGTATATATGTACATGGCGTTGGCGCTCTCCCGGATCGCTGCTGCCGTTCGGTGGATTTCAACGGGGAAACGGTGAGTGCTGGCGCGGTAGGCTTGTAAACTTGGCACGCGGACGATCGGCGTTCGTTATCGGGCGTGCGCGACGTCCTCGCCATCCGCGAAATCCGTGCAATTTCGCATCGTCTGCTCGGGTGGGCCTGCATCGCGCAGACTCGCCCAAGATGGCCGGTACCGTGTCCGCGTTTTGTTGTGGTGGTGGTGATGGAGGTCCGCTCGGTGCCGATCGATACGCCCGCCGCCGAATACCGGCCATGGCGGCTACCGTTGTCGTTGCGCGTCACGCGTCCTGAGGTAAACGCAAGTCGGCAAGTGGCCTCGCGTTCGCCGCCGCAGGACCGGCCACGGTGACGGTGATGATAAGCGCGGGCGCGACCGCGTGCGCGGGGCGTGGTGCGAGAGCGTAGCCGAGGCGGTCGCCTCCCCGCAGACGCAAAGAGCCCTAAGCCCTCCCTTGAATCCACTCCGCGGGAACACACCAAGGTGCGTACGCAACTCGCGATTTTCACTGGGCCTGCTCCATCGGCTCCGCGTTACCGAGCAGTCGTCGTGAGCTGCTCCGCTACCCGGCTACCCGGAGGTGGTCTCTTTTGCGTGTGCCCTGCGCATTTTCATTGCCCCCCCAAAGTATCGGCCCGAATAAACGCGCATATCCCCGCGGTCTCCCTCTCTTTCTTTCTCCTCCTCCGTCTCTTTCTCATCGTCACTTTACGCGCGCGTTCTTTATCGCCGCGTTGTCTTGTTGTCGTCGCCTACTGTCCGTTCCGTTTGTCAACTTTGTCTCCGCAACGAGATGCTGCGAGATGGACGAGAGACGCGGCGGCGGCGGCGGGGGGCCCCCCATCGCCCTCACCGTCGCCTTCGTCGCCTTCCGTCGCTCTTCTCCATGCACTCCTTTATATCTACGTGGATATTCGCGCGCTAATTCATCCATCAGGAGAAATATGCGTGCGAAACGCGGAAGTCTTCTATCCGTCTTCACCTGCTGGTACACGTCGCCGTTCGCAGCTCGCAGCTCGTCAATCGTTCGAAATGTATATACCCTAATTTACCTCTGCGTTTTTTTTTCCTTTTCCCTTCCTCCGGAAAGGAAACACGTGCTTTTCGATCTCTTTTTGCTCCCCAGTTTCCGGCAAACGATGTAAACGCGAGACCGGACGTCGGAAACTGTTAACATGCGGGAAATGTTAAGAATAATACAGTAGTACGGTCAATGAATCTTTTACATGTGTTCAGTATTTCTGAATCACTTTAATAACAATTGTACACTGTACAGCAACCTCGTTAAAAAACTTTCAAATAAAGGTACTTGGTCATTTCAGGCTAAGGTGATGTGAAGAAAAAATTGAAACTGCCAAATCGACGACATCGCAACTTTCCACGGTGTGATTACAATATTCAAGATACCAAAACTGACAAACAGGTAAAGATGGTGTCCATGCAAGATGCAGAGACTAGCACGATGCGCAGGCTTTCAGACGACGACGACGATGATCCCAGTAGCGGGTCCGAAACCTACGAGGAAGGAGATCTGCTTTCAGCTGCGATGGATGATGATGTTACAGCTCAACTAGCCGCAGCAGGTTGGCAAATCAAACACATTAATGGTGATTTCCCATTTTTTTTCGCTTTTTCATTTTTGTTTATTACCTAACCACCTTTATTTATGGATCAAGCAATATATGCAGGATGCATTATCTTTCTGCAAGTGTTATTTAGCATTATGGCTAAACTTCCTGCAAGAACACTAAATTTCAAGTAAGAGAATTTGATGCTTTACACAAATAAACATATATACGTATATATATAAATGTAGCTATAAAAAAATATACACTGTGTGTATATATAATATGAAATGACTTATTAAAATTATATTGTACATTTTTTGCAATTCTTTGTATGTCTCTATTATTGAAGATAATCTTCGTTATTTATCAATCTGAATTTATATTAGTCTATAATTAAATTGAAATATATACAATTGTATTTATGGTATACATTAAGTAGTACATCATATAGTAAACGTTAATAAAAAGTAATTGTACTTTATTTTATATAAATTGGTTTTTTATATTCTGTGGAAAAAACAGACCGGCCAAGAATTGAATGATTTATGAAACGTTTTAATCTGACATCTTTTAACCTAAATATGAAATATTCTAAGATATTTATTTTTTAAAAATCTTATTTTAATAATGTTACGCACAGAATAATGAGATAAATTATTGTAAAAAAAACCCCCCTTTGAAAAAAAAATGTTTTGTATAAATATATATGTGTGTGCGCGCGCGCGTGTGTATATACACATATACATACATACATATATATATATATAACATACAGGGTGTTTGATAATTCTGCTGACAATGCTTGTGGGCAAATAGAGCAGACTAAACTGAGTCGAAAAGTCCCCTACCATTTTGCAATTTTCGCAATAGTTAACAAGATATTAATTATTAAAAATCACTGAATATTGGTCAATAATTTTTTACTTAAATACTATCAATTTTACAGAAAAACAGCAAGAGACAAAAATTGTTTATTTTCTTCTCAGAGTTCTTTTTTCAGAGAAGAATTTTTTTATCAACTTTTTAGTACTGCATTTTCTTATTGGCAACTATTTTTACTAACATGAGAAAATACAATATTAAAAAATTCTGAAAATATTATCAGAACTATGAGAAGAAAATAATCAATTTTTGTCTCTTGCTGTTTTTCTGTAAAATTGATAGTATTTAAGTAAAAAATTATTGACCAATATTCAGTGATTTTTAATAATTAATATCTTGTTAAC
>NW_017256127.1:1407454-1437350 GCF_001594055.1 Mycetomoellerius zeteki
ATATATATATATATATATATATATTGTACGATTTGTATTTGAATATCATTATTTGCAAAATCATTTTACGATAATATTTATGTTTAAATAAAAAAATATAATTTATACTATAGACTAGCATGATAGTATGTATATATTTTTTTGTTTTACTAATGAATATTTTTGCCTACGATTTATGCGTTAATAATTTGACTTTTTGTTGTTGTGTATTTTGTCGTGTTTGTGTGTTTATTTGCTTTATGTTATTAGTGTTGAATCACAACGGATTGTACTCATAATTAATTAAAATTTTACCATGAAAATTAAAAATCAGAATATTACCTTGCATTATCCTTTTTTATTTAAATGAAGATTTATTTATTGTAATAATGGAATAATCAGAATATGATAATCAATATTATAAAAATGACATTTATATTTTTTTTAGTTAGAAAATGAAATAATTTAAGTAGGTAAAACGTTTCTCAATTTTTAACAATGAACACAGTCCAATATTTTTCTGTATTTTTATCTAGAATAGATGAAATATATCTTACATTCAGATTCTATTATATTTTTATAGAATTTTCTATTTTTTTATATTTTATATTTTCTTGGTATTTTTTCAAACGGGTGTATATATATATATATATATCAATATATATAAAATATATGTACAAGTTTTTTTTGTTTTAATCTGATTGTTTAGGAGGTCAGTGTAATATCAATTAATATCACTTTCATTGTTGCTTACGCATCTTTGTTTTGTATGTATTGGAAATACAATTACATTTTTGGTATGCCAATGTCATAAAATTTTTTGCTGTATAAATAAATAAAATATAAATAAAGAAAAATAGAAAGCAAAACGAGATAATAATGAGAATGCGGCACGGTACTTATTATTAGTTTTCTATTATGCGTAAATTGGTAATTAACACATTTTAGTTAACGTAATTAAATCCGTCGGACATTTCAGTTACGCCTGGAATCATTTTCATCGAAAATAAAAATTAATACTATTTAATTTCACTTTCGAATAGAAGATGGATCATTAATCAATTACCAATTCCAAAGGTAAAATTCTTCATTGTGGTTAGAAAATAAAGAAAACTAAAGACGAGGCAAATATATAGCCTGTGATTTATTTAAAGGTGCGACACAAATTTATTATTAGAAATTGAACTGATCTAATAACCAACAAAACATAATTTATCTGAAGAGTTCAAGAGCGTGTGAACAAAGAAAACTTCGATATAAATGTAAAAGTCCATAGTGATGTAATCAGAATAAGCGTCAAATAATAGTCAAATAATAAAATTATAATTGATTCATGCCCATTTCTACCAATGTAGAATAGCTTTAATCCTGGTTCAAATCTTTATCTTTTTCTAATTCTTCTAATTTCTAATTCACACACAGCAATGTAAAACGTGAAAATAATAAATAAACGAAATACATATAAGAATAACAATAAATATAGGACGCGTTAAACCCTGACAGCCGACCAATAATGGACCAATCACATTGAATCAGTCTTATTGTGATTGGTCCATTATTGATCGGCAGTCAGAGTTGGCAGTTGGGGGTCGATCTGCAGAGTCGATAGTCTGATCCGGCCTTTATACAATTTTATTATTTGTTATACGCATTAAATATTGCGCTGCACTCTCATCAGCTTTTTTTGTTCTTATTTCAGTATATTATAGTAAGTTTTTTACTTTTTTCTTTTTTTATAAATAAATGTTTATGTTATTGAGAATCTAAAAATATTTATAAAACTTCTTTTATTTTGATTCTTGATTATATTGGCATATCAAGAAATATTATGAAACAATTGAAATATTACTTTTGCATTAAAAAATCTTTAGGACCTGTAGGCGTCGCTGCAGCGGCTGCCATTGTGTCAGCCAAGAAGCGAAAACGACCTCACAGTTTTGAAACTAATCCCAGTATCAGAAAGAGACAACAAAACAGGCTTTTAAGAAAGCTTAGAGTAAGTGAAACTCTCCTACGTGAATAATTAGACTCTGAAGAATATAAATCAAAAGAATATAACAAATATCTATAAAGCCAACATTGGAAGGACATGTGTATATATAAACTTATTCTCGTATTACAATAACGGAAACATTTCGACCCATAATTTGATTCCTCAGTATATAAAATTCAAATATAATAAAAATATAAATAATACAGTAAAAATCACACAAAATATGAATAAAGTGCAGTAATCAAATTTAGTAAGAATCATGCAAACAATCTATCTCTTATGTTTATTCTTTGGCACTCAATTCTGTATGACGGTTCTTATCAAATTTGATTGTTATGCTTTATATTTTATGCAATTTTTAGTATTACATTACAGTATTATATGAATAAGCCAAATCGAAAATCAAAACGCGTTTACATTGTTATACGAGAACAAATTTATGTATATGTCACAATCAGAGTGTTAACTTTAGTAATAGCATTTTTCACTGGCATAATTGGTGCATACTCAGTGTACATTAAAGCTGTTATACACTAACCTAATTTGAATGTATAAAAGTGAGATATCTCAATTAATAAAATATCCAATGTATATTTTATCAAATACCACAATAAAATATATTGAGGATTTCGCGGTTTAATTCATTTTTATATTTTTAATAAAAATGTACATCGATTTATGTACAACAGCTTTAAAGTGCACCGAGTGCACCAGCTCTGCCAGTGAAAAACTATGTATATACATTACTAGTCAATGCATACATTTACGTATAGTAAATGTATATGTTGATTACAACAGACTACAGTAAGTGTATACATTTACAGTAGTTAACACTTTGACTGTAATATATATAAAAATACATAATATATACACATACTGATGTATGTGACTGACATGTATATACATATTCATGATATTGTAGTATTGGCTTTTACAAGTATTTTTTATATTCTTTTGATTTAAATTTTCTGATAATTTATCAATATCATATAATATCATTTTCATTATTACTTGCGTTCTTGTATTTTCGCGTATATATTTATTCTAGCACAATAGTATATATTATTTTAGAATTTTACAATATTATCGAACTGTTTATAGCAAACTATTGACGAATTTGCTACCCGAGTTGGACAACAAGCAGTAGTGCTAGTGGCTACGCCAGGCAAACCAAATAGTAGTTACAAAGTCTTTGGAGCAAAGCCCTTAGAGGATGTAGTTAAAAATCTAAGGACCGTTATCATGGAGGAGCTGGAGAACGCACTTGCGCAACAAGCACCGCCGCCCGTGCAGGATGATCCGTCATTATTCGAATTACCACCGCTTATAATCGACGGTATACCAACTCCGGTCGAGAAGATGACACAGGCGCAACTTAGAGCATTCATCCCGTTGATGTTAAAGTATTCTACAGGCAGAGGTAAACCTGGCTGGGGAAGAGATAGTACGCGACCTCCTTGGTGGCCCAAAGAATTACCTTGGGCTAATGTCCGAATGGATGCGCGAACGGAAGACGAAAAACAAAAAGTACGTAAATTCGATAAGAATATTTTTAATTTTTTCTTTATTGTTTTATCATTCTGTTCCAATACCAAAATATCTTTAAATGATTTGTTTCATTATTTTACATCATTATTTAAAAATCTTAAAAATATGTTATATAAAATACAAAGGAAAAAAATTAAATTTTTTGAAATATATATATATGTGTACAAGAAATAAATGATTTTTTTCAATTTTTTACTGTTCTATGTATTTGATAAAAGATAATGAACATAAAATAGTTGATCGAATAATCTATTCCAAGAACTTATTAATTGGATGTTAAACGTATGAATTGGGACAGTGCAATCCATTACAGATCTCCTGGACTCATGCGTTACGGCAAATTGTAATAAATTGTTACAAATATCACGGAAGAGAAGATCTTCTACCGGCGTTTAACGAAGATGACGAAAAGTCTAATACTCTAATACAACAAGCGACGCCTCATTCCTCGTCGCATCCATCATCGAGCCAGACACAAAATGGAGGACAGTCGCAACAGCAACAGACGGTGGGAGTTGTTCGTCTCAACAGCGCAGATTCATCTAAGGGAAACTCTTCGCCAGCACAAATCATTGCCGCGTCTCCCACAGCTCTTGCCACTGCCACTCAGGTGGGAGTGGATGGAGTTTATAAAAAAAAATAGAATTTTTAAAACAGATCTAGGATGACACGAAACAATATGAATTTTAGATCCCTATTTACTAAAAAATTTTTATTTTGATACTTAGAAAAATGTTAACAATTTTTATTTCTTATTTCAAGTTTTTCACTCTTCAGAAACCTGATTTTCATTTGTTTCTACAGTCCGCATCATCATATAAAAAAAAAAGAATCTAAAATTTTAATCTGGAATATTCTTTACAAAGTCGTATTTCTACTGATGTGTTTGGTTTCCCTTATTTGAGTTAAATCTTTTTTTTTTTTATTATTATACCATAGATTTCAGAATTGAATATATATTAAAATATATTAATTTGTATAATCTGTATTTAGTAATGGAACATTTATAAATCAAAATCATATATTTAAAAATTAAAATTCTAAGAGAACTCATAATAATGTTCCTTGATTCAAAGCTGCATTCAAAAGCATTATTCACTGTCATTTTTAAGC
Source organism: Mycetomoellerius zeteki (assembly GCF_001594055.1). Classification (NCBI taxonomy): domain Eukaryota; kingdom Metazoa; phylum Arthropoda; class Insecta; order Hymenoptera; family Formicidae; genus Mycetomoellerius; species Mycetomoellerius zeteki. The sequence goes on from NW_017256127.1 coordinate 1,412,088, forward strand.
ACAAAGTAACATACTATACAGTTACAACAACTACTCAAGATTACATTTGAGATAATGTTTAAAAATTTGGAATTGAAAAATCATGATTATTTTTTATGATTATCTTTTCTTTTGGTATATTTCATTCTTTTTATTGTTTTAGTTTCCTAAGATTTTTATAAAATGACAGTCCATGGAGTTTTGAGATGCAGCCATGATGTGTACATAGTTTACTTATCTCTGACTTACACTTGTTTAACAGATGACAGCCCAATATCCGACAACTGTATTGCAGACAATAACCAATCCAGATGGTACAGTTTCTATCATACAGGTGGATCCTAGCACACCGATTATTACGTTACCGGATGGTACAACAGCTCAAGTTCAAGGAGTTGCTACTGTAAGTTTTCTTAAAAAATACAAATATTTAATAAAATAAAAAATCTTTAAAGATCTCTTTTTAAAAAACTTCTTGAAAATGTAAACGTTTTTTTTAGCACGTAATAAGATAGATGTAATATCCGATATAATACAGTATTTATGTTACAATATACATACACATATAAAATATATATAAAATTGATGTACAGTGACATTTGAATTCGATCATTCTATGCGTACACATACAGAAATACTAAAGGTCAATACATATGTAGATGTAAAATCAATACAAGACAGAAGTATATGTATGAACAAAGAGTTATAAATATCATGTAAAGATTAATATTTATAATAGAAATGTTTTATACTTTTAGATCATTTTCAGTTTGAAGAATATAAATTGAAATTGATGCAATAGACATTAACAAAATATTATAATAATAATAAATCGTCGAATCTATACTATAGATAATACTAGATGTGACAATAGTCCTAATATTTTTGGGAAAAAAAAATTGTTAAATTTATCCAATATTATATTATGTAATATAATGTACAAGTCATTTACAATAACATCATTTTCGATTGCATTCAGATTCATACGAGTCAAGGAGATGTTCAGGCACTAGCGGAAGTAGCCGGTAGCACAGAAGGTGCTAGCGTGGCCGTCGATTTGAACACCGTCACAGAAGCGACGTTAGGTCAAGACGGCCAGATCATCCTTACTGGAGAAGACGGACACGGTAAAACAGTTTTTTATAGGCTCTGCACTGTCGCCGGCCAGGAACTACTTGAGCAGTGATTCGTTTTTATTGGTCCCGGATCTTTTTTTGCATGCTGTCTGCTATGCTCCAATCAAGAATCATGTCTCTATGTGTTTATACTACTTTGTATTACGAAGTAGGATCTGGACTAGTTAATGTATTTGCCTCGTATTGTATATATATATATCTAGAGTAATTTTATATAAATGGAGCTATGCACAGCTTAATTTGAAACTTTGTTCTTTGAGAATCCATGGTGCGCTTATGTAATTTATAACACGAAGAACCGTGTAAAAGTATTAATTGCAAATATTTGCACTTTGGAATGTGTATAAATATAAAAAAAAATTACATGTTTATATATGTTCATACATTACTATTTGTTATCTTTTGATTTTAGAAAAGTTAAAGTAAGATAACGGCATTTATTTATAATATAATATGCATGTAGATACTACTGTTCAGCGATTACATGCACGTGACACATATTTGTGTAAAATATTATTATTCTATTATTATAGTATATGTAAGAATTATTGCAGTACTACTAGAAACTTTTACAACAAACGAAAAATGTACGTATAAGTGACTGCAAAGGGAATATATCGCCATTGGATTCTTAAAATTTTTTAATTTAATTGCTAAAACAATCCGCTATCGCAATTACGATGACGGAAGAAACTGTTGTAACGATTATATTTACTATTGAAGATTGGTTTACTGACTTTAATTAAACGAAGAGAAATAAACTTGCTGTACATAGAGTATTTTTTGTTGATGTACCATTATTTTTTATACATTATGTGCTAGCAGCCTGTGTTTAAGCTGCTTGAAATAAGTAACATATTAGTGCTAACATTTATATGCTTTTCGAAAGTGTCATGTGAATTGTGTGATCTGAAATTTTTATTTTTGCAAACGGCTTAAACACTCGCTATCCCTCATAAACGCCTTGATTTTCTTAGACCGTATTTCGATTTTACATTAAGTTGAAGGGGCGTACCAAAGAATTATTGAGTCATAATAAGTATATCTGTTATTTCTGAACGCACCCTTTAACTAATTAAATGGTACTATCTCTGCGTCTTTAAATTGATCAATATTTATGCAATATGCGATTTTGTTTTTATCATATTTCAACTGGCACACAGTGGTCTCACAGACCACTGTTTCATTCCTTTTGTTGTCCTTGTCCTTTAGAAACCATTATCCTCTATTTACTTTCCACTCTGTAACATATATGAGTAATTTTGTTTTAATAATTTTTTTCGTTTGTGAATAACTACAGTGATCTGACAGACCGTGTTATGCCAGTTATGAAAAAATAAAAGACGCGTTAAATTAAGGATTGGTAATCCAATGGATGTTCTTTTGTATTGTAAACTAGTAGTTATTGAATTGTTACGATAGAAATTAAAATTGTCGAATGAAGAATGCGTAGTGAGAACAACACCACTTTTTATCGTGCACAGACCGTATTGGTTCGGTTTTAGCGCTTTGCAAACAGCTTCTTGACGTTGTCGCATTGTGAGTATAATTTATCTGAGATATTTGTTTAGAATTTTCTTTTATCATCTTCTAGTTTGCAATATAGATGCAATTGGCTCGTTATGGGTCGATCATGGAACGCTTATCATATGTTTGTTTCAGGATATCCTGTATCAGTCTCAGGCGTAATCACAGTGCCAGTGTCTGCCAGTATGTATCAAACTATGGTGGCCAATATACAGAGCGATGGTACGATGCAGGTGGTAACGCCGATGGTTCAAGTACCCAAGGTCGAATCAGGAAACGGAGACACCACCATCGAGGCTGTTACTATACAAGGTCACCCCATGACGATGATAAATGCCGCCGGAGAACATCAGGTTCTTCAAGTAATATCGTTAAAAGACGCCAACGTTCTGACAAAGACCATGCAGGCCGAAGTTAAGGACGAGGACAGTCAACAACAACAAACTGTGTCTAGCCCAGAATAAACACGTTAAGTGTAATCTAGTTAATCTAAAAGAATCACTCCGTATCACCTGTACATGCTATCAGTGCATCACGGTGATATACGGAAAGGATAAATGTGTGAAAGAATTAGTAACGATTGGTGTTGTGTTTTCTTTTTCTCTTTGAGTCACTGTTCTGTGTAGCGTATCTTGCTGATTGCATCGTCATTGAACAGCGGTTATATTTGAAAATAAGAATGAATGAGTGTGAAATTGATTGAATTAAGATTAGTCATATTTGTACTCAAGATACAACATAGACGCTTGAGAGTATTCACTTGCAATCCAATTTTTCGGATGTAGTATTAATTTTCAAAGAGGTCTATTGTCGTATCAGGTGAATGCGTCTGTTTTCGAAGATAATTATCTATCGCACTGTTTACTGGAAAATCGATAAATCACGGATACTTGTGTGATTTTCCAGTACTGCGTGAGTTAAGCACATATTTTCTAGTCTTATAGCCAGGTTGATACATGGGAATACACACCAAAGACTTATTCTTTTATTAATTTGTTAATATTTTCTACGGAAACAATTTATATGAAAATGTTTATACTTAATTTCATAAATTAATCATGAAGCTCGATTACTTCCACAATGACAGCAGAAATAATTCATTCAGTTTTGTTAACGACACAAGATGATCTTTTTTTAAATTTAATGAAGGCACACAAAGCTTCCCCACAGATACCTAAAAGTAAAAACGAGAAAAACTACAATTTTTTTGTTATATTCTTAATGAAATTGGTTTTCTATAAAGAAATTTATTTTTATGGGCAAAAACAAGGCACATAGAGTCAAATAAATTGCATGGTCAATCTATTAAAACATTTGAGCTCGAAGTTCAGTCTGATTAAATCGTACGAGTCAAAAAATTATCAAGATTTTCTTATCACTGTATAACAGTATATATAATAATACAGACGTGGGCGTTTCTCATGAGCGTTTCTTGACCACTTGGAATTTCTTCTAAATAGTCAAGATATGCAAAAAACAGGCTATTATATATAATATATAAAGGATCGCGATAGTAGAAATAAAGAAAAAAAAAAAGAGTTAAGCATTTCTGACGGGTACAAATAGAATGTAAGATGTATGTTTTTTCATAACTAAGAAAGCATAATAATATACAGACTACAGTTTGCAGTTTTAATACGCACCAACGAAAGGCGTGTGTCCGTAATCTTATTTTACAAGAATTATATTGCACTATGTACTTGTTTCAATTAGCGTAATCAATAACGAGTCATTATTTGATTTTCACCAACGAAGAAAAAAATGTAATTATATTTGTATGAAAGATTATTTTTATGTGTTCTTGATTTCGAAAATTATAGAATTACAATGTATGTATATTATTTTCGAAAGAGGAGGGTATGCGATTGTAAAAACCAGGATTCACACACACATACACACATATATACTGTCCTTCATTTCACTTGAAGGTAATCAAAAGTAATCGATTCTATTTTACACTAAATAGTTGAACTGTGTCGTGGTATTTAAAATCATCGCTCCCATTTTTATATAATATATTTAAAGTGACGAAAAGTGTATTTTTTGCGTGCAATCTTGTTTCAATGTTGCGGTGACAAATTGTAGAATTATCTTTACCTGAAATAACTTTACTTTTTTAACTGTGCACTTCTATTCTCTCGCCTTTTTTGTATGTAATCTACATTACATTTTACATTACATATCTACGTTATATGTAGAATGATTAAAATAATGCTATCCTTCAGTTGTAGTTGTTATCCAATTGTAAATTGGATAATGCATAGCATGTTACATGTATTGCAAAGCAATACTTCACTCCAAAGATCGTAATATTGAAACAACAAATTGCCCTTGAAATCATGTGTAATAATATTAAAGAGATTTTTATAACATTATAGGGAAAAGTAGTTGAAATTAGTGGTAAATACTATTAAAAGCGTATCATAATGACTAGATAATAATTGTTGCGTTTTTTTTTTTAATATCAGGGCAACTGCATTAATGATGTAATATATTGGTACTCACGTGTAAGATAAACATACTATATTTTCCCTCCGTTGTTTGTAACAAAGCACATACCGAGCATAAATTAAGTTGGATGTCATTTGAAAAGCAAGGAAAAAATATGTATTAACTTTAGATAATTATAGACATATGTGTATATGACTTTGCTGATGTATATCTCCCAATCTCTCCATCATATAATGTGTAAATAAGTTGTCATGTGTAGTTTTTAATTTTACCTCCATACATCTATTGCAATTATGCGAAACTAAAAGTGATTAATACGATTGTACTATATACTGTTACTATATATATTTCAATTGTTCGCATCACAGGCATGAAACATAAAAGAAAAAAAAATTAATTCGACAGTTTTTATATATCTTTAAAATTAAATCTCTAAATTCTGGCACATCTCATATAGAGTATTAAGCTTTGATTTTTTATTAACAGACATTAATTACAATTGTGGTTGTTTATTCAACAATGCTGCTGGGAATGCAAATACATGTCTAATTCAATTTAACTGACAAATTATTTTCAATGTTTGCATCTGAGGCAGCAGTTAATATATAAATACTAAAATTTATACAGTATATTTTTAGTCCATTACATTTCATATACTGATTGATAGGCTAATTCTGGGTTATCATATCCTAACTCCTCGGGTGTGTTGATACCTAGCTCGTCCAAAGTGGGTCTAATTTCTTGAAGAATGTAAGGATAGATTTGAGCGGCATGTGGGCCACCTTTATCTTTTACAGACTCTAGGAACCTTACAGCGAGCGCAAAGTCATTTAACCTTCGGCAAGCTCTCAATGCTGCGCATATGATCTTTGGTTCTGGCACAAGATCCATACCTAAACAAAACGAAATGAATTTGTTATTTTACAATTGACACATGGATATGCATTTATAATAGGTCAATATAAAATAAAGATTGCGACTACCTGATTAAAAAAATGCTTGCATGATAAAAATAAATATCTTCTTTCTATTTTATAATAGAATATCATCAGTGTCCAATTTTTTTAATGTAAATTCTTCGAATGATAATTCAAGAGAAAATCAATTTTCTTTTTGAATTAAATTTATTTAACGATTAAAAATAAAACACTCATAGCAATATGGATTTCAGAAAGGCAAATACATGCATGGAAAAGTTGTTCCTCAAGTATAATTTCAAATAAATTTTCAAGTAAATTTTAATAGAAAAGATTTTAATCAATAATCAATGACATTAGACTGATATGTAAATGATACAACTAATAATAAGTAGGAAAATAACTTATTTAATCTGAACTACATTTTAATGCTTAATATTTCACTATGAATTTATACACACATTCAATTCTGTATATAAATTCACTAAACACTAAAATATTATTAAGTATTAAGATCTAGCTCAGACCCCTCCCTCCAAAACAAGATATCTTCCTACTTACTTTTTAATACAAGTTTTATAATAGAAGTTTTTAATAGGACTTTAACAGGAGTTATGACTAAAGAGATATTCGGTAGTACCAGAACACTGTATGTTTATGCAAATACAATGCAAAATAAAGTGCAATTGAAAGGAACAGTAGCGTTTTACTTCACTACTTCTCGTCAATAAGAAAACTACCATCAGTATTAGGTGTCGTCGTGTTTCAACAGTTCGAGATTGATCATTTTTTAATAAAGATAATCAACGCGAGCTTACCGGCCAGATCGTTCATGGCTTTTCTGATCTCCCAGTGATCAATATCGTTGCGATTGAAGAAATTTACATATCGTTGATCAAATTCCTCGTCGGTCTCCTTGGGACCACCGTGGGCAGTTCTGGTGCACTGCGTGCCGACGACGGAGATCTGCGGCATAATCGCGGTGCGTGCTGCCGAGGCCACGCGTGTCGCTACGACGCGCAACATTTCTTCTCGCTGAAAATCTCGCACGAAAAACTTATACGGACTGACTGATTATCTGTCTGTTGCGTAAACCGGCCACGGCGGAAGTCGACCGTCGAAATTAGTCGAATTGCTTGAAGTTTGCGGCAAGTTCGACCAGATGACGTGATCTGTCACTTCCGATCGCGAGTGATACCGGCGCGTATCTTTAAATTGAGGGACAATAGCTGCTTTCCTTTTACACACAAGTGAAACTGAGTCCGAAGTGAGCTGAGCATTTCAAACTCAGCTCACTTCGGAGCTAATGACGTCATCGTTCAGTATGTAAAAGGAACGCGCTGAAATGAGAAATTCTCACTAACCTCAAATTAAATAATAAAAGGTATAATCAAAGGTTAGGCTCGTATTCTAAATAATCACCAATTATTTATTAAAAATTACAATTCTTTTATCAATTTATTCTTGCTTTTTTGATGAAAAAGTTATCGAATATACATAGGTTTATAACCTCACTTTGAAGTGAGTTTACGAGACTCACGAAAGCACACGGTCTCGATCTTGTGCAGATTATGGGGAAAAACTCAGTTGAATCTCACTTGTCAGAATGCAAAAGGAACGCGCATTCAACTGAGTTATGACGTCACAAGTGAGAATTATCTGAGAATCGGTGTAAAAGGAAAGCAGCTAATGAGTAAGAAATTAGATTTGGTTTAATCAGATAACTTTAATTTTAATCTTTTAATTACTGTTTTAATTAGTTTCGTTCTAATTGATCGAATTCTACTTTGTAATTTGCAGTTTTCAACTTTCAATAAATCTGTTTTTTTATTCCTACACTCTTAAACATCATGGTGCACGCATCCATGATGGAAGTATATTTCTAAGGCCGGAATCAGACTACGCATTAGGTCTGTTCGCGTTGCATGAAATCCCCAAATATTTTTGCATTTAAAATGAGATAGATACATATTTGGCCTTGAAAAGAGAGAAAGCGAAGATGCCGAGTGCCAAAAGTGCAAGCAACATGAACAGACCTATTGAATATTGAGATCGAAGATTAAAAGATTGAAATTTGACCAATCAAAACAATAGGAGCTAAAATTCCTTTGTCCTCACTGGTCAAATTTTAGTCTTCAATCTTCAACCTCAATCTTCAATGCGTAGTCTGATTCCGGCCTAATATACTTCCTAATATACATCCACCATGTGAACTTTTGCATCAGTTCATCTTTCTTCCTTTTCTCTTCAGGAGGAAAAAAGAGGAAGAAAGATGAACTGGTGCAAAAGTTCAGCCAAAAAGAACAGACCTAATGTTTCGAGCAGAATCTCTATTATTGTATGGAAGTCGGTCAACATTTTGAACTATTATCACGTTAACTTACACGACAGTATGTCTTAGACATCCTTTGTTTTGCAAATTATTAATGAACTGATTCAATAGATAATAAAGAAAAAAGATATGATGATTTGTTTGTTTCATATCTAACACCCTGCATCTTCTAAACAAATTGATCGAATTTAAAAAAATCAAATGTAGAGAATTGAAAGACTTTTCTAATGATGTATCATTTGACCCACCTTCCTATGATTGTATGTTCATGTATACATAAACGTAATTCACGTAATATCATTATTTATTGACATTTCCTAAAATAATTATTGTGTTGGATGGTGATTATTCTTCGACGTAGAAGCATATTGCGATGTAGACGTAATATTCATTGTAATATGATAATAAAGTAATGCATAACAATATACAGGGTGGCCTATCGAAAACGAAACAGACCGAATATCTCCTATAAAAATGATTTATAATACATATATATAATTTATGTTAAAAAATATATATATTTAAAAAAACTGTTGCGTTTAGTTTTAAAAATACAAGGAACATTTGTTTACAAGTTGACTAACGTCTGTCTATAATACTATTTCGTACCACACGTATTATTTCAAATGAGCCAATTATTATCAGACATGGCTATCAGCTGATAATAGACTGTTAGCAATTTTGCAAAAAATGTACATTGATATGCATAGTTAAACTATTTTTGTAGTATCGCGATGCACCGATATCAGTTTTCTAATTTTCATGTTAATTTCATAAAACTCGTAGTTTTTAGTCGCCAAGCAATATTAGCTAGCCTTTACAAGAAACTGTTATTAGTACTGCGCTAATTACCGAAGTGATATAAACTCAATCAGTAACTCACGAATTTCATTACTTTTATTCGGACACGTGCGAATCGCGTATTCAAATAAAATGTCCTACGAAAGCGGTCAAAGATGGATCGACGAGATAATGCCAAAGATAATCAAGAATCTTGGATCGGACATTCACAAAGCTCAGTACGAATTATTAGAATCTACTGGCAATTTTATGTCCAACATATATCGTGTACGTTTGCTGTTTGAGAACAAAATAAATAGACAAAACGAAGAATTGTCTATGGTACTGAAGAGAGCCACGTCGGATTTCGGTTTCAATAGTGATCTTCAATTTCGGAACGAAATCCTGTTTTATCAAATGTACTCCCGACCGGATGAGAATTATGCGAGATGCTTCTACTTCGAAGAACGATCGCCCACCGACTTCGTAATTGCCTTAGAAAATGTCAACGGACAAGGATATTATTCTTGTCCATATAATAAATATGATCCCCCAGTGGAATACACATTAGCGGCGATGCGCGAGTTGGGACGATTTCATGGTAAAGGATATGTCATGAAGGAAATGCAACGGGAAAAATTCTTCGATATCGCGACGCAAATTCAAGAAGTTAGGTATACAAACAAAACGGAGAGTATTTACAAGTTTGTTTGCAACATTAAGACATCACGAGTGGTAGAATATCTTCGCAGCCAGGATCATGATGCAGTTTTCTGTGATAAGATGGAGGCCTTACTTTCAAACGCGTTTGAAAAAGTGATGATAAAAACGGTACAGCCGCTTGAACCTCTAGCCACGTTGTGTCACGGTGATTTTACATTGGACAATATTCTCTTCAAGACAGAAGACAATAAGGGACAGCATCTTCCAATATTAATTGATTTCGCGCTCATTAGATACTCGACGCCTGTTATTGATCTCTCCACATATCTCCACTTATGTTGTTCGAATGAAATGAGAAAAGAAAAATTTCTCGATTTCATGCAAGCTTACCATGACTCGCTTAAAGAATATCTATTAAACGCCGGCGTTCAAGATATTGAGAAATACTCGTATAACGCTTTGTTGGGCGATTTTAAGAGAGGTGCTCTCTTTGGTTTCGTTGTTATGTGTGCCTTTATACCAGTAATACTGGGATATCTCAATCCAGAAGTAATAATACAAGAAATATTAGATCTTGGTCCTCTAGAAAGCACGAAGAAACAAAGATATACCGGAGGAGACAAAGTATCCAAAATGCTAGTTGATGCCTTGCTGTATCTGAAAGATCTTGGCTGCCTGAAACATGTTTTATAGTTACGCGAGATAATGCGAACGAATAAAATTTAACGTCTGTCGATTAATAACATGAAGCTCAATAATGAATAGATTTTAAGCTATGATTTATCAAAAATGTAAAACTCATTTCCTGTACAGAGCTGCTAACTGATGTTATTTCATATTTTTTACATAACATCAAATGTACTTTATATATCATTTGTGTGAAATTAAATATATTGAAATAGTGTTCATGAACATCGAAATATAATATATACAGAAATATTCCTTACCGTTTCCTTACCATATTCATTGGTCGGTATTTATAGTCGATTCTTATATTTAAGACTGTCTTAAATACAGTCTTAAGATGTTATGAACCAATCAGAGGTATTCATAGTCGGTTCTTATTTCAAAACCATCTTAAGTAATGTCTTAATACGCTAACGCGGCTCTCTGATTGGTTCATGACACCTCAAAGCTGAACTTAAGACGATCTTGAATATAAGAACTGACTATGAATACCGGCCAGAAAGCCATATTAGCATCTTAAGACATTACTTAAGATCGTCTTAAAATAAGAACCGATTATGAATATCGGCCATTGATTTAAAATAATATCGAGAATAGGAACGTCAAAATAATCATTTTCTGTATCAATACTATTATCTTTCAAATTAAGATTGAATAAGGCACATCAAATTTCAATGGATCTCTTTCCAGATCAATGCTTTGCTAGTTGTACATTACAATTTTACACCTTTACATTACATTTCAAGAACTATCCATTATTGATGTCCATGATATCTCTGAGTGTATACAGTTGCACAAGTTCAATTGGGCACTAGCCAATCATAGCTCTAGGAAAAAATAATTAAAAAATCTCCCTAGATGAAAGTCGCTGTGATTGAGCGGTTGTAGTACTAAATGCATCCTATAACTAATAAGTTGAAGTGAAATAAGTATACGAATGCTCGTTTCTCGAATGCATTTTCGAATACGGTCCACTTGGCGCTACAAATGCTTCTGATTGGACGGCTCGTTATTCCTTGTGCCTGTTACTTGTGCCTATTGTGTTTCCAGTTCTAGCTTAATAATGCGCATAGTTATTGTGTTGTCAACATGGCTGTCGATAAGATAGATGTGTTATTTATTTGATCCTTACGATGCCATCGTGTGCAATACGAAATTGTAAAAATAATTCGCGAAACACGAAAAACAAAAAAATAAGTTTTTTAACATTTCCGAAGGACACGGAAATGATTGAAAAGTGGAAAATTGCATGCAAAGAAAATGTTAACCCTAAAATCGGTACATATATTCGTTGGTATGATTTATTTGTAGTCAATATACGATATTGTAATTAATAAAATGTATAATCGAAATTGATTTATTAAATTGATTTATTAAAAGTCAATTAATGAACAAGAAGGGTTATTAGAGCCTAGCAAGATAACGTGTGTTATAATTATAATGCTTTATCATATAAACAATATTCAAACGAACATTTCGACCTTTTTCAGTGAATGTATACAAGATTGTAAGATGAAAACTTACATATAAAACTTACATTTAATGTGTATAATTTATTATAATATCGCATAAATCCTTGCATAAACCTATTGTGATCATAATTATGTCTTGGTCCTGATGTCCATTTACTCAATTTGATTTGTCCTAATATCTTTTATGCTTAACAGAATTTTTCCTTAATTGTGGCAGAATCGACATTTTAGAATTATGATTGGATAACCATATACATGATGAATATTTCCATGATATTCACATTAATGTACTAAATTCTTCAATTTATCGATTCTCTAATCAACGATTATCGAGTGACATTTTGTAAATGTATAGTTAACACTGACAATTATATGTATAGTACCTTCTAACATTTACATTGTGGTACAGGTAATCTTATTCTTAATTATTAATTTATTAAAAGTATTATTGATTTGTGTAGCTCGTGTCTGTTCGGAACATTTTCATCATTCACAATTTGAAGATAAATTGTGGTTTAAAAATTTAATTGGAGAATCTGGGAATGTACGAGTAAAACTTAGACGTGATGCAGTTCCACTGACAGCCGTAGAGGACAACAAAATTTCCATGGATAACGATTTGGGTATAAATATAGTATATTTTTAACATTTAAAGTGATAATTTTTAAAATATATATCAATTTATCTTGTACTTTGCCTTCTTATGTATTAAATATATTTTCAGAAGTAGATGTTGCACAGCCCGTTGCCCATTGCTCGTTGGATCCAGGTATAGATTGTGCTGCGTTAATCTCCACATCGAGCTATGTGACTCAAGCTGCGCTGAACACTGCAGTGGTTCCTAATTTTGGTACGTTTTGTCATTGTATTTTACTTGTTTCTTAAACTATTATTATTCACATAATTATTTTTCACATATAATAATATTTCTCCTTTTATGCTGAGGCAGATATCTCTCAGGAAATGCAGAAATTACAACATAGAAATGCAGCCTTACTTCTGGAAACGAAAGCTTTACATTTGGAAACGGAAACCCTTAAACGTCAACTGGCTTCGAAAGATAAACTGCACGAGAAACAGTTGACACAGAAAATGCATGACAAGTTAACTCCGTTTTTTACACCAGGACAAATAGAATTACTTTTAAATCCAACGCAGAAGATCCGTTGGACTAAAGAGGATATTGCAGCTGCAATTTCGTTAAAAAGCGTAAGCCCAAAAGCTTATAGATATCTGAGGAAAACAAAACATCTTCCTTTACCTGCAATGTCAACTCTTCGAAAATGGATAACACATTTAAACATTGACAAAGGCATCTTAACAGACGTATCAGCAATAATGAAAGAAAAAAGTAAAGACATGACAGAAATGAAGAAAACTTCAGTTCTCTGCTCTGATGAAATTTATTTGTCAAACCAATTTCAAATTGAAAAAAGAAAGGAGAAAGTGTATGTGTATGTGGTATTGAACAATTAAAAAAAGTGTATGACTAAAAGGACATCTCAAAAAGATTCTGATATTGAAAAATTTTTTTTAAATGTATAAATAAAAAATGTACAAAATACAAAAATGTAAGAAAAAGACGCCAAAAAGGTTCTTACAATATTTCATTTTAATATATACACTTCATCTTTCTTCTACAGCCGCCTATACTTTGAATTATTTCCTTCCTTAGAAAAACAGGTATTATTGCATGAAGTTGATACATTGGATGTCGTTGATGTCATAGAACAGAGCCTTCCAACATGCCTTCTGGCACGACGTGTGTTTTATGTTATGAAATCCTTCCTTTTTTCACCCCATTAGGTTTCTGACCTCAAGAGACAGATCACAGTACCACACTATGTTACTGTGATCTGTCTCTTGAGGTCAGAAATCTAATGGGTTGAAGAAGGAAGAAGAATGTAAATTTCATTCATAATGTAAAAAGGCATGCTGTGCTCGAATTGGAAGGCTCTGTCATAGAAGAAGAACGACTGAAATACATTGCCGATTATGCAGCATTGCAGATTTATGCATAAATATAAAGATTTGGGAACGTCTACTGAAATTCACTAGATTTGTTCAGATAGATTGTACTCTTATCTGATTGGGTTCTGATTGTGTATCAGGCATGTCTGATCGAATTTTTGCTCGGGAAGAGGAAGGAAGACAGTCCGAAAAAAGAAACTGGCCTATAACAGGCATCAGGTGGAACAACTTTAAGATTAGTATCATTTCTTATTTGTATAAAATTAAGTTTTTCCTTGTTTATTTGAATCTTTTAGTTCGATAAAAAATATACAAAATGTACAAATAGTAATTAATGAAAGAAAATGAAATTATCTAAAATATTTTATAAAAGTTTATTCTTATAAAAATTTTTTTTTCAAACGATGGATAATTATAAGTTTTGAAACATTAAAACATATTCAACATTAGATAAAATTTACTTTGGCGAGCAAAATTATATATTGAGATGGATGACACATAATTCGAACATTTATTGTGATCACTCTTTTTATCTATACCCATTGTAAATAATATCATTTTTCTAAATATGAATAATTTTTTTAAAAGTAATTAAGTATTATTAACTATTTAACTCTAATGCATTTACGTCTCACACATAAATTATGATATTCACATTTTTTAATAATTATTTTAGTAAACATTTAATAAAATTAGAAATATAAAAATTATAAATTGCATCAAAACATATGGATCTTGGTGCCTAATAATATTTCTATATATATATGAATTTTTAAATATATTTTTCATTTCTACAAATTGCGCCGATTACTGTCGAACTTGAAACGTAACCTTAAGCTAAAGCTAGAATAATAATACAAATTAAATTAATAATTAATTTAATAATAATAAATTTAAATCTTTTTATATATTAAAAATAGTTTACGTATCAATATTAGCACAAAAATGTTTAACATATAAGGCAAAAAAACATAATTATGAATTTATTTTGTAAGCTGATACATATTGTTATAATGTCTTGTTATTGATATTTTGTGATATATCTTGATATTAATTACGCATATGTAACGTTACCATAAAGCAGAAACAATTTTTCAATAAAAATATTATTGCATGTTAAAAGGATCCTCGTGGTACTCATAGTAATACCTTTATTACCTTGTCATATCTTTATGCCTAAGCGCGCAAAATGTCATCTTTATAATTAGTGAACTTAATCGTTATTAATTTAAAAACTATTATAGTCTTTAAAACATCTTGGATAAGTTGTAAACTGATATATCTATTTTTCCAATTATCATCCGTATGGATAATCGAACGTGGACGACAATAGGTATTAATAATAATATTATTAATTATAATATTTTATCTATAATATAAATCAATTGATTCAACATTTGGATGATAAATTATCCAAATTTTAATAATCACGTGAGCTTTTGTAAAACTGTGATCGCTTTTTAATAATACCTTGTCGGTGTTTCGACAAATTTGGATTAATTTAATCAGTGATTAATTCGACAGAATTACCTAAATGTATAATGCGTCATCCGTAATCTAATTTTTTCATATATCAAATAACAGGATATTAATAATCTTGATAACAAAATACTGTGGCTATGTCTTGACAAGTTAATCAAGTTAACTTCATCAGGTTATATAGGGAAGAGTTGTCGGATGCATACTGGTCACCTAAATCATACCTTATCAATGTTTTATTAATATAGGCAACATTTAGTATAATATAAAATAAACGAGAAATGAGTAAAAAATATAGCCTACATTCTGTTTTATGGACGTTAGCGGCGTTTTAAAAAATCAGATATATCTGATATTAATTTTTAATCATCTTATGTAGTTGATAACAACACAATCCAATTTTATTATAAATTTTTGTATTTTTATAAAAGAAGATTTATTGTAGAATATTTTACATTCACTATATACAGGGTGTTTGGTAACGACCGCAAAATATTTCGTGCGTGGGTAGAACAGATTACACTGAGTCGAAAAGTCCTGTACCATTTTGCGGTGTCAACAATAGTTAAGGAGATATTAACGTTTAAAGATAACCGAATAAGAGCGTCCGGCCGGCCTATTGCTGCCGAATGTACAACCCATCGATCGCGGGGAGTGGGGCAAGCACCCCGCTGACCGCCGCGAGGGTGCGAGCCACTAAGCTCGAACGGCGCGGCGCGCCTGATAGGCCATCCCCACTCCCAGCGGCCCGCGCGATCGTGGCCGGTGGGTTGTACATTCGGCAGCAGTAGGCCGACCGGACGCTCTTATTCGGTTATCTTTAAACGTTAATATCTTCTTAACTGTTGTTGACACCGCAAAATGGTACAGGACTTTTCGACTCAGTGTAGTCTGTTCTACCCATGCACGAAATATTTTGCCGTCGTTACCAGACACCCTATATATATAATTGCAACCGTTATAAAGATTAAATCGATATTTTTATCAAATCAAGTTTTCTAAATCGTACCATCACAAGATAAGACTGATAATTGTCAATAATAAAACTGATAATTGATATCAATACAAATATCAAATGTAAAACTATATTTGAGCCAATTTTATTTTAACGTCATTTGTCTTTTCACTATTGTTATTTAATAATTAAAATGCTTGATTTTTTTTCAATAAATTATTAAAATTAGGTATTAATTATTAGGTATTAGTTAATGCTTTCTTTTATTAATCTTATACTTTCAATTATTTTCATTCATGAATTCAATACTTTCAAAGGAAACACGACTAAAAAAGATCTACAGGAACAATTTAAGTGACCGGTTGCCTAAATCGTACCTTTGCAACATGTTACAAAAAGAGTTATCAAATTAATTTGTCATTATTATTATTATTCTCATTATTATTATTATTTTTAATACACTAAAAAGTAATTTTACAAACTAGAAGGATGTATAAATATGTATGGATATATCTCATACATAATTATATATGTTTATGAATATTTATATATGTTTATGTATGTTTATACATATTTATATATATTCATGCATAAAAAATTTTTCACCGCGACATATCTTAGAAAATATATCTGGCTATCATATCGAGCAAAAAGAGGGGCATATTCTTCAAACAGTATCTTTCTAAGATATAATCGAAAAATCTCCAACCACAGTTTAAAAGTAAAGTATTACTAGTGAATTATTGTAGTTACTCATTTTTTATCTTAAGGAAACAGAAATCTGTTTTCTTCTGAAGCAATCTAATAGTCTTATAATAACGTTTTACATAAAATGTAAGTAAGTTTACTTTTAGTTAGCGTATATTCTTATCATCTAATTAATTGCTCTACCTTTCTGTTAATATGTTCGCATTTTGCGATCAAGTTGGACACTATTTTAGAGTTCAACCGGTATCTCTCTAGCCAATGTTATCTGCGAGATTCCGTATAGAAGCAATAATTTCTTAATAAAAATGTCATTACATATTTGTATAATAATCTTAAAGTTGCTGAGAGGGCCCTGAAGCACCTTCACCACTTGTCATATCGTCATGCCTGAGCGCGTGAAGTATCAGTTCCGTGATTAGTAAACTTTTATCGTTATTTTAAAAACTATTATAGCCTCAATATTTTCGCCTTAGAATATTCTAAAGAATATTCTAAAGAATCCGTTCTTAAAAAAACGTAGGTTTTGAGACACCCTGTATATAGATATGTATGAAATTAAAAAAAATACCTCTCTTTTTCACTCTTGACTGAATTAAAGAATGTTGAAATAAATATGAATCGACAGTCCTTCAAATGTTTTGTATAACTCGCATTTTCTTTCTTTTTTAAAAGATAAATATTTATATTGTAAAAATTAAAAAATGTTAAATCTGGTAGCAGAAAACATTCCTGACGTTGAATGCATTTATGTATATAGCATACACTAATTATCAAAAATATCATGTATGTAAATTATACTTTAAGAATTATTTATTAGATTACAATCTAGTTATTCCTTACTTTTATAGATACATTATATTATTGTATAATATGTTTAATTGAAATATTAAAATTGATTGTGACTTTAATAGAATAATATACTTTAATAGAATAAATAACTTCTCCTCGAGAATAATAATTTATAATAAGAAAGAAACCAATATAATTTATGGTAATTACAATTTATGACGTTAATATCAATAATATAAATTCGAATTACATAAAATGTAATCGTATTACATAAATTACCATTGCTGAATTGCTGTTTAATGATTACAGAAAAAAGCTGAAAATATTTGTCAAGATTAAATTAAAAATCAAGGACAATGATATATCATCATTAAATTCATTAAATATTGATTTATGCATCACTTGAATAAAACCACAAATGAGTTTGTTATTGACTTACTAGTATGATTGTTATTGACAAATGATTGTTATTGACTTTTATCGAGATTCCTCAATAAAAATAAAACGCGGATAGTGAAATCTATCATTTATTTATCAGTTGTACATATCGCATTTCTGCGTAAATTTGTCGGGAATGATATGTGATTTATGAATCACTATATAGGTAAATGAAAATATACCAATCACTATAAAGTGAGAAGGGTTTTAGAATTACGTATGTTTGCATTACTTGTTATCTAAAAGTGACAGGATTGGGTAAGTTGATGTTTTTTTTTAACTGAATAATGTTAAAGTTGTAAGTAATGGCTTTACAAAATTAATAAAGTTAAGTTAAAAGTTGAAGGAATAAAAAATTAACTTAACAAAAGTTAATATTATATCCGGTAATAGAATATCCGGTGATATTATGAAGCATATGATCGATACGACAGAAGATTTCCTGTATCCCACTTCTGATATTGTAATTCACTTCTCACAAGTAGTTTTACTGTAGGAAAAAAAAAATTTATAGAATGATAAGATTGGAATTAATAGAACTTTTTAAATTCATTGGAGTGAAATTTCACTCTTTCAAAGATTGAAAGTTGAGCCAATCTTGAAAAAGAGTGACTCAATTTTTAATCTTTAAAAGTAAGCTAGATTTCACTCTTTAGTCACAGTCTACTCTAAAAGTTTTAGAGAGAAGAGAAACGTACTCAATTGTTTTTGGTGCTCAACTTAATTACTAATATACACATATTTTTTTGGTACTCAACTTAATTACTAATATACACATATTTTTTTCTTCTCAAAAAGACGGACCAGTGTAACGCTAAAGTGATCTATCTTTTGCGGATAAATATCTATACTTATTATCGTAAAACGAGATAAAGATGGAAACGTTATTTATTCTTTAGAATTAAATTCTCGAAACATAATTTTAAAAACGCGACGTATTTCTTCTGGTAAAAAAATAGAAGTACTTTGTCTTTATTATTCCTGATGGATATCCGATATATTCACAAAATATGCAGTCCAGACACACACAGAGAGTACGATTCAATGTCCTTACGTTAATGTTTGATGACGCGGTTTGTTTTGTCGCATATCGCCAAAGCGTTCGCACATCGCCATTTGGTGCAATTATCGCGCGAAGAGCTAAGTGGGAGATTCATTGATTGCGAGAATATTGCAATTGTATCGAACTAATTGTCCCAAACGGAACCAAACAGGGATGCAAACGAGGAAACATCACATTGGGTGCCACGTTGCTGGAAAAGATGCACTCCTCGTTTGCGAAAGATCCACATTTGTGGCGTCCGCGCAGTTGATTAAATCAAGATATACGTATATCTTCGCGTTCGACATACTGCATACGACTGATAAGAATTGAATTCTCAGGCCGATGTTAGCGTCGCGGGCCTCCGCCGCATACTCTGTTGTACGCCACGACCCGCGCTGGTCAGCACGGTTTTGTGTAGCCAGCCGTTCCCTCTGTAGACCCACGACTGCCCCAACGAGGAACCATTGACTATTGAAGAAACTTCAAACTAGACTAGAGGAAGGTCACGGTGTGTAATCAAAATTCTAAAATTAGTTTGCTAAAATTAGTTTCTTGTTTACATGCGATAACAACAAAGTTTGTTCATCGATTTTTTTTTCCTTTATTCTCCTTTTATTTTTTTTTCTCTTCTTCTTTTCGATGTATGAATATTTGTCTTGCTACGGAAAGTGTAACACAGTATAACTTAAGGAGACCGAATTTCGTGTTTTATCGCTCTTCCAGTAAGCTGAACATCCTCGTGAGATCTCGATTAAAGATTAAATCTTTTGAGCTATCAGTATTGCTGCAATCTTGTAATATGTAATCGACATTACATCTTTATTGGACATTTTTTTTAAATAATAAGGTACGAATGGGCATGTTGATTTAAAAAAAAAGCGCATGTGCAACATTACGCAAAAAGCATCGCGAACGTAAATAACATGTTGACAAAGAGATAGTTGATAACATTGAATTAAATACGATAAATTTTCACATATTTTTATAAAAAACACGCACGTGTGAGAAATTTTGGCAGACTCGATTTATTTTCATAATGTAATGTCCTCGGTAATGTCGCAACAAACTTTAACTTCAAAATAATATTTAAAATATGATGTTACCATGCTATCAATGTGTGTGCTTATGAATTCTTCACATTAGTTGCGTTCAGCAGAGAAAGCAGTTTTGCAATTGTTGTAAAATTCTTTGATATGATTGGTTTTGTCTTTAGTTCCTCACTTACACATTCTAAATGTATAAACCAATCATATTAAAAAATCATACTACTGTGCGTGCAAAGCTGCTTTTTCTATTGAACGTAACAATTGTTTATTCTTTTCCTGTTTTGTGTATTCTCTTCCTGTTTTGTGTATTCTTTTAACCGATTTGAACGTATAAATCATATCGACGTCATTCTTAACTTTAAACTATCTATAATTCATGTCACAATTTAAATTAGAATTCTATTTGTAATTTTATGTGATACGAACGACATGTGTAGTTAGAATACATGCGTATGTAAAATATATGCTAAAATACACAGCCGAACATGACGTATAAAATTTCAAAATGTAGAGTCGTATTCTAAAATCTGAAACGTGAATTACAGCTTGTCTAAGGCGGTGAGCCTTATCATTAAAAACTGACGCAATTTAACATACTTATTATTAAGATTAATTTGCACACTTATTTTTACTTTGTGCTATTTTCTGACACTTTTGGTTCAACATGCATTAACTTTATAAAGAAGTGGAAGATATTAAGAAGTGAAGCGAAGATAATCGACGGTTGATGCTTCTCTATAATAGTAGGTCAATTTATACAACAATACATTGGTTAAACATTAGCATACACTGCCCAAGGAACACACCAAGTCAAGAGATCGGAAGTCAAAACTTTATTTCCGCCATGAAAGTCAAAATGATTTTTTATTACAAAATTTGACTGTTTATTGATGTTAAGAATTACAATAAAGTTATTTTGATTTTTTACCGACTTTTATGTGTTCTTTGAGGATATATTGAACAAATATTGCACTAATGAACAACTATTAGAATTTTTGATAAATAAATGAGAATATAGTGTGAAGGTACATGTGGAGAATACATGTGAAATTATATGAATCTATAATTAATACATCAGGATTTTAACATTTTGTAGCTCGGGGGTTAATATCCACGTTGCACGCCGGTTTTGCAATTCGCATCCATATGTTTTCGTTTTGTACGTTTATCGCAATCATGAAATACGCAAGATAAGGAGAATATCCGCAAACCAGCGGTTTAGTTGCTATGTATGGTTAATAACTTGTGATTTTGCCAGGCATTATTACGACATTAACGCGCAGCATTTTCCGCATATGCGAACCGGGCGGCGTAGCGAATGGAAAAACCCGACGAAACGAAAATTATGGATATTATATGTATTGTGTTACTTACGTAAGAAATTACACGGATTGTTACATAAATCATTTTCACGCGATCAACGGGTATCAACGTTGAAATATGTTGTTTAAGTAAGCATGAAAATGAAATGTCGTTTTTTTTTAATTGCCTTTTAATAAAATTTCGATAATCGCACTATACATTAAATTAATACATTTGTTAATTAAATATGTATATATTAGATTGGAACAAAAGTTAAATTTGTTACGAACTTCAAAATTCAAGCGAATATAACTTCGTTAAAAATGAACAATATTTAAAATGAAAAAAGAGTTTTAAGAATAAAATTCTATATAATAAAATAAATTTTTACTTTCAAAAAAGGATTACTATGAATTTTGAGTTTCTGCGAGTTTGATGATTTTTACAAAACGAGTTGGACAAGATGGAAAATTTTCTTCATACTTTATAAATTTGTCACGTACTAAAAAAAACTTGCAAAAATTTTCGATGTTTTAATATGAAAGTTTAAAGTTCTTTTTACATAATTGTTTTTTGAAAATGTTGTGTTCCTAGATTTTTTGTTATTGGGATATCATGGATTAAATAAAAAGAGCATTTTGACTTTGATTGCTTATAACTTTGTTGAAAATCATTGTACCGCAATTTAAAAATAGATTCTTATTAAAGCTAAAATTTTGTTTTATCGAATGGTATAATTGTCAAATTTTTTAAGAAAGATGTAAATATGACACAAATGAAATAGCGTTATGAACTTTTGTTTTGATCCAATATTTACGAGATACGAGTATTTGTGAACACGTGTGTATGCTATAACGCGAGCAGAATGTTAAATATTTGGAACAATGAAAAAACATCAATTATTCATATTTCGTATATATGTTATGTAAAAATTTAATTCTCTTAAATATTATTCTTAACTAATTCTAGTATTTTTATTTATTCATTATTGTACCACAATTATGCAATCAGTTAATTAACTTCTTTCTCTTTTTTGTCTTTAGATTTATTCTTTAATTTTAATTCTTTAATATCAATGATTCTTAAATTATTTATAAATGTAATATTTATTCAAGTAATATTTGATTTCAATATAATTGTATTATTTTTGTAGTTAAGATGCATATTAATATCATAATTTAAATTTAACAATTTTTTGTAACACTTGAAACACTTTTGAGTATTTTTCTGCACAAATTAGAAGTAATATCGTAAACAATTTTTAACATACCTACCGTAGTTGCACGTGACTGGCATATTTAGCATTTAGTAAGACAAGTGCAAGATAACAATAAGAGTCACGAATGTACTTGAACGAATAAGCTTCGTAAAAATTCGCGTGTGAGCAAATAAAATTGCGAAATAGGAAACTCTTCTCTTAAGTTAATTATTATTTTTGATCTGAAATTAATGTAAATAAGCATGATGTTCACATCCTGTTTGTTCAGATTTTTAAAGTGGTATATCTTATCTGTTTGCATAACTTGGTTACAACATTTTGACAAACATAAATATATTTTTGTGTTACAAATTCGTTCTTGTTGAGACGCAAAATACTGAAAATATATGTCTCAGAGAATAGCCTTTTTTAATCCTTATAACTCTATCGCACGCGTCGATTAAGTAAATATGGCCAGGAATTGTGGCCAATAAAGATTGTTAATACTGTGCGGAATGTTTAATCTCATCCACTCTTAAAACTTAACCCTTGGCACTCGACGTTGTATAGCATTGTTTATATCGCACTGATATCGTTACGTCGTGCGTTCACGCGATAACATTACGCAATATTTCGACGTGTTAATGTTTATGTTGAACATTTATAATGTTGCAAGAGTTTATACTGACTGTTCCTTCTTTAAAACTTCGTTACATTTTTCAAAATAAAAATACATTTTTATGCTATTAATTGATTTATATCAAAATATGTATATATGCCAAAAGCACATAAAATACAAGAATGTGATCATTTATGAAGTTAAAATGATATAAATCGTATCGAGGACAAGATAAAATAATGAGAACGTCATTCTTAATCAAATAAAAAACAGAAAGTATTTATTCAATTTCGATAAATGTAAAATAACGGAAAAAATGTGGAACGGATATTTCGTGTCGATTTCTATCGATGATAATTTAAGAAATCTAATGACGTAGAGAAATATTGACATAGCATGATTATTTTGATAAAATAATCAGCAAGTATGAAAAAATTCCATTTATTTTTAGTTAGTAAACACAGAAATTTAGTGTAAATATAAATGTGGAACAAGTTGTTCAGTTTAATTTCGCATTTCAATTATACGTAAAATGTAAATTTGTATTATCTAATGATATTTGAACTATTAAGTGGTCTGTGATACTGTAAGACAACATCGCGGAGCAAGCCTGAAGTGTCATAAAAGAGAAATTACCCGGGATTCAATGGAGATTAATCATGTTGTACTTATGCAAAAACGCGAAGGTTCACAATCCTAGATAACACGAAATTTTATACAGGCTATTTATGTGGAAAGATGACTTTTGTACTATAAAACTATAATAAATCTTCAAAAAACTAAAGTAAATCTTCATATCATTAATATTGCATATTAGATTATAAAATATAATATTTTCGTTGATAATGTCAGTAAATAACGCGTCGCATTAGATGCCTTTAATTGAAATTTTATTATGTTCCATTCATGTATGAACAGAATATTTTGTCAAATTTCTGATCGAAAGAATAAATTTTGTAATTATTTACACATAAATACGTATATATATAGTATTGTGTCATTAATTGACGTGCACTAAAAACTTCACGTTCTTTTGCATCACACACACACACACACACGCGCGCGCGTACGCGCGCACATTACGTAATCTATGTTGTTATCACCGAAATACCGGAGCGGAATTATTTCTTGTTTCGTTATCGTTCACCAGTATCTAAAACGTCATAACGTTCGTAAGTACTATTTTTTCTTTTTTTCACGGCAGCTTCTGCGTAATTAAACGAGTGTTTTAATACTTTTATAATACTCTCACGCTGCAATTCTATATGGAATTCACAACAATGATGGAAACATACAACGCAATAATGGAACAATTAGCCTGTTTTGGAAGTTAAAATAGAGCAAAGAATATACTATTTATTTCTTACATTGCTGTATATACATTAAACATCAAATTTATCTAAATATAAAATGGATACCTGTAATTTTGAAAGTTCATTAAATGATGCAACTTCGCGTATTTTGAAATACCTATAAACTACTTTAAATTTTTATCTAACAATTACTGTTCTATTGTGCGTCACACGACCGCTGTTCACTATTCTTTATGTTTTTTTTCTGTCTGTTTTTTCCTCAATGAAATATTGCATAATCTTACATGTGATATTATTCGATAATTGATGTATGATGTCTCCTTTGTGATTGTTATAAATAAAACAACCATAATACGAAGATAACGAAATGTTAGTAAAACAAACATGTAAACAATTTTTCAAATAAAATTATATATTAAAATTTTATATATAATTGTATACATATATATATATACA
>NW_017256127.1:1437557-1461418 GCF_001594055.1 Mycetomoellerius zeteki
GTATTAGGATTTTTGTCTTAAAATTATCTCAAGAATACGTTCTTAAGAGGAAATGCGGTCATTCAGGGTCACCCTGTATATACATGTATGTAAAATATATCAATATATATATATATATATATTCAGAAAGAATAATAATTAAAAAATTAAAAAATGATTAAAATGATATTTTTTACATTGCTTTTTTAATAAAAAGTGAAATTTTAAATCAGAAAAAGTGCTTATGTAATGTATAATCATATGAAAACATATTAATCATGTATAAAATTATATATGTATATGCAAAAATATATATATTATGTATAAAATATTGTATAATTTAATTAAACAAAAAATAATGCAAAAATTACTTTTCAAATTAATATTTAATTATTCTTTTTATTATATTTCTAACATATGTAGATATGTACATGGATGGAAATTACAGGAGAAAAGAAAATACATGTATAGGATATGTATGTTTGGAATTTAAATGTCAAAACTTCGGATTATACATATAGCATTACTTATATGTATAGACTGCGATAGTCTTTAATATCAAACTGAGTTATCTGCATATCAAAATAGAAAAGTTACAGTGACATGATTTGTACATTATATTGTATAACGCGAAAAATTTTTAAATAAATTCAAAAAATTGCTTAAACGCATATTTTCCTGTAAATCATAGATCATGATAGCTTTCATATACAGGGTATCCTATTTTAAACAATTATACTTAAAAATTTTATTTTCTTTTAATCTTAGAGAACAATATTTCAGAAAAAATATAGGTTTTCAAAAAAGGGGAATAAATAATAATAAAAAATATAATAAAGATTTTAAATTTTATATACTGCAACGCACTTATGCCAGCGCTTTATCCAGCTCTCGAAACATTTCTGGAACTCTATTGTCGGTATAGCCATCAGAGCCGTCTTCGATTTTTCTATCCGATTTACCTCTTAGTAGTGGTTTTTTGACTCGATCGAACAGAAAAAAAATCGCAGGGAGCCATATCGGGTGAATTCGATGGCTGTTGGATGGTATTCGTTTCGTTCTTGGTCATATGCCTTGGTCATATGCCTTGGTTTACGCTTACCAGGAAGTTATATATTACCATCGAATTTCTTTATGCTGATTTGGTCTCTGACTCCTGGTAAGCGTAAATTTCAAGTTCACCAATAAGAATGCTTATATTTGAAACATACATATATGTAATCTAGAATGATTTTCCGTTGAAGATAAGAATATATGAATATCAAGCAGCGTACAGCGTTTAGCGTAAGACGCATGAAAATAATACAAACATAGGAGGCAATGCTCAATGTATTCAGTTCGTATCATTGTATTAATTGTAATTGAATTGAGTTTCTACATTTACGCAAAACCAAAATAAAAATATTTAGTGAACAAAAATTTGTATACTATATATATAATATATATAATACATATAATATATATAATACATATAATAAATATAAATATATTATACGTATAATAAATATAAATATAAATGATATATAAAAATATATAACATATACATAAAATAAATATAAAGAAAACAGAAATATATTTGAAAAATTAATAAATTATCCATTTATACTTATAATATTATGTAATTTTCAAGAGAAAAAGTCTAGAAATAATCTCGAATTATTCATGTATTATGAAAAGTACCTTGCTTGAGATTAAAATCGGACTATGGATTCCGTCCATGATCTTTATCACCTATTACACATGATCTCCACCACTTACTGACGCCATTTTGAGGGGTATGTGGCCAGACCATAGACATATAAGATAGACTACGTTTACACCGTACGCTTAGTCCGCGACCTATACGATAGTGGCTACGTTTACACCGTGCGCTTAGTCCGCGACCTATACGATAGATGTCTTTGTTTAACCTACAGGATAAACATCTATTGTATAGGTCGCGGCCTAAATGCACGGTGTAAACGTAGTCATCGTCTTTCTTTAACCTACAAGATAAATAAGGACATCTATTGTATAGGCCACGGCCTAAATGCACGGTGAACGTAGTCATAAGGTGCGTTCCGTATCTTGCATGATGCGCATGATGTATCATTGTCCTTGTTTAACATTTGGTGAGTAACAAGGATAAACGATGCATTATGCACATCATGCGAGAAACGGAACGCACTCTATGAGTGCATAGATACAGCATTAGCTATAGCTGCGTTCAGCAGACTCAACAGTTTTGCAACCGTTTTATGATTGTCTGCCGAGATAGGACCATTCTTCTAGATCTAAAAGTATGATCCAATCAGCGCGAAGGAAACTTCCAACAGTTGCAAAACGAACGTTCTGCTGAACGCAGCCAATATATCGGGGCAACCTATCCTTCTCTGCGCGCGCATCTTGACAGTATACGTACTTTGGTAAATCCGGATCTACAATAGGTGTTTTAAGATTTAAGCCGTAAGAAATTGACCAATTACAGTCGAATCCGAAGGGAATAATCGACTGTGATTCGCCTATTTCTTATGGCTTAAGGCTTAAAAATCCTATTGTAGATCCGGGGTAATATTCAAGAATTCTACCTTTCTTACCGATTTTAACGAAATTAGACTCATTGATTCATTTTTGCACGAAATGAACGAA
This sequence comes from Mycetomoellerius zeteki, assembly GCF_001594055.1. Classification (NCBI taxonomy): domain Eukaryota; kingdom Metazoa; phylum Arthropoda; class Insecta; order Hymenoptera; family Formicidae; genus Mycetomoellerius; species Mycetomoellerius zeteki. Next base: position 1,440,165 of record NW_017256127.1, read on the forward strand.
TGTGGCAAAAAAGTGACGCTCTGTCCCGTAAATATTAATTACAGTCGAATTCAAGAAGAATAATCGATTATGATTCGTCCATTTCTTATGTCTTAAGGTTTAGAACTCTATTGTAGATCCGGGGTAACAGTAATCATAAGACGTACCGTAAGAATCAGCCAATCACAGTCGAAAATTCTTTTGAACTTTTAATTCTAAATTAAAGGCTGATTCTTATGATACGTCTTATGGTTACTGTTACGGAAGGTGTGTGCCATGGCCTTTATCTCAGATCTACAATAAGATTTTAAGCCTTAAACCATAAGAAATGGACGAATCATAGTCGATTATTCTCCTCGAATTCGACTGTAATTAGTTAATTTCTTACGGTAGGATTTCATTTGTGCGTTTTTGTCGTACGACATTAATTGGTCAATAACTAGTAAATTTGCTCACTTTTGGAATTTTCACCTCATTTCAAGATACACAATCGATTTCCTGTAAAAAGAGACATGTGTGATGTATAGCTTTCCACTGCGGGCTCAATATGGCTGCTTTAATTAAATGGGGGTATCACCAATCAAAAATCGCGACCCCGATGTCGTTTCTCTATATAGAACTCTAGTCGCCAGGGGGTCGATTATGGCTGTTCCAAAATTTACTGCCAGTACTGAAAATCTGTAGTGCACGTAACGTAAACTATAGATTTTCAGTACTGGCCAAATTTTGGAACACAGCCTATGTATCTCGAAATGAGGTGAAAATTACAAAAGTGAGCAAATTCACTAGTTATTGACCAATTAAATTATGAGTATTCTAGTGAATTTGCTCACTTTTGTAATTTTCACATTATTTCGAGATACATAATCGACCCCCTGAACTTGCCAAAATGTTCGTCAAAAACTATAAAGCTTATAGAGCGTCTCTAAAGATCTGCAACTTACAGCGATACTGTAGCGTGAGATGAAGTGAGATAGCACGATTTTTCTCTCTCTCACAATTTCGATGAAAAATGGCGACCACTTCAGGTAGCGGCTAGACTCTGATTAGAGAGTCGCTAGTGCTCACTATTGCTCACTGTGTTATATTTCACGTGAGATGGATTTTAGAATTTTGATGTATATAATACACGTTTTATATGTTTTATACGCTTTATACGTATTATACGTTTTATACATAGGAAATGCAAAAAACTCTCGCACATTTCCCAACCTCAACATTGAGTCTGATGACGAATAATATTGAGTTTGTGTATGTCGCATACTTGTAAACTCAACACTGTAAATTGAGATTATCATACGAGGTGGAATGTGAAACTGATATGTGACTGTTGCATCTCTTTGTAAGATTAAAGTAAATTAAAAAGATTTCAAAATGACAACGGAATTTGTATGGGATGCCGAGAATGCGGCAGCAACGTCGACCGTACGTAATACAGTAATACATCGCAATATATCTTTAAGGATATTCATTCTTTTCGTATACTTTGTCTACTTAACTAACGTTCTTGTTAAAATGCTGATATATGATACGATGATATAACATTTTTTTTCTCTTTCATTAATTTGTAGCATAATTTTATTTTCAAAGCACAAAAAGTAGATAAAAATAATTGTTACAATTATAAAAAAATAGAAATAAGAAAAGATTTTAAAAATAAGACAGTGTTAAATAACAATGTTAGGTGTCTCTTAGGTTAAATTTTTAAAATAAAGTAATGTCATTCTCAAAAAGAAACTATTATATATTATATATTTTATCTACAGAATATTCTGTTTAAGTAATTTATATAGTTTTTATATAAAAAAATAGCGTTCTTTATTCAAGATGTATATGAAGGATATTGTTTTTCAAAATTATCTTTTTTTTGTATTTCAAATTATTAAAATTATATATTTCACAAGAGATTTAATGAAAAATTATATATAATTCAATAATTAAATATATTGATCTTATTTTAATTATGATTACTATTTCTTTTCCAGACCAACGAAAGGACACCGCTTTTGTCAGCGAGTGGTCAAGCCATGTCTACTGATAAGATTGGTATTTCACAACAGACCTTGGTCTCTACTGATGGCCTTGGTCATGCTAAGAAGCTTCCACAATACCTGGCAGGCATAGCAGCGACGCTCGGTGCCCTTGCTGCTGGTATGGTGCTTGGTTGGACATCGCCTGCCGGTGAAAATGGTGTCAATCTGGCGAAAAATTATGGCATAGAGATATCCATAACTGAATTCTCCTGGATAGGATCTCTCGCTACTCTTGGAGCGGGTGCGATGTGCATTCCCATCGGCATAATAGCGGATTTAATTGGAAGAAAGACTGCCATGTTAATCATGGTGGTCCCGTTCACTATTGGTTGGCTTTTGATTATCTTTTCAAACTCGGTACTTATGTTCTACTTTGGTAGATTCATTACCGGCCTCAGTGGTGGAGCCTTCTGCGTAGCTGCTCCCTTATATACGGCAGAGATAGCTGAGAGTGAGATCCGCGGTACTCTTGGCTCCTACTTCCAATTGATGCTCACAGTAGGTATCCTGGCCTCGTATGTTTTTGGAGCCGTTATCGAAAATATGAAGACTCTATCGATCATTTGCGCGGTGATGCCGCTGATTTTCTTCGCGATATTTTTCTTCATGCCAGAAACTCCAGTGTACTATTTGAAGAAAGGTAATGAGGAGGCAGCCAGGAAAAGTTTGATCAAGTTTCGTGGCAATGAATATAATATCGAAGCCGAGTTGCAGGCGCATCGTGAAGCGCTTGAAGAAACCAGACGAAGTGGTGGGTCATTCTTTGACTCAATCAAATCTCCGGCTGCCAAAAAAGGCTTTGTCATCGCTTACGGATTAATGCTCTTCCAACAAATGAGTGGCGTGAACTCTATCATTTTTTATTCTTCAGACATCTTTTCTGGAGCCGGAGACGCTATTCCGCCCAACATAGCTACCATCATTGTGGGAGCGGTGCAAGTAGTATCAGTTTTTCTTGGTACTCTTGTTGTTGATAAACTGGGTAGGAGGATCTTGCTTCTAATATCGATCGTAGTCATGTGCCTGATGACTCTGCTTCTTGGGATTTACTTTTATTGTCTTTACCATACCACGGCCTTCAATGATATTACGTGGTTTGCACTTATTCCGCTATGCACCTTTCTTGTAGTATTTTCCTTGGGTTTTGGACCGATCCCATGGATGATGGTGCCGGAGATCTTTGCGCCAGAGGTAAAAGGAATTGCTGGAAGTAGCGCCTGTCTATTCAACTGGCTTATGGCTTTTATAGTCACCAAATTTTATTCTGACATGAAGGAGGCCATACAATCCTATGGCACTTTCTGGGTATTCTCTTTGTTCAGCGCCGTCGGTACTATATTTGTTTACTTCTTAGTTCCGGAAACGAAGGGTAAAACATTGGACCAAATACAAAGGGAGTTGAATGGTTAATCAATAATTGACTAGAGATTTTGACAAACAGGAGAATATAAATTGTACATTGTTTACTATTAAAGTATATTGTTTTGTATAAAATAAAGTTGTATATATAATAAGTTACATATAATAAGTTACTTAAAAAATTAATATATTTTATAAGTTGAGTAAATCGTAGCATGTAAGCATCATGATATTATGTGCAAGCTCATAATGTCATAGCGTGTGAATGTTATATTCTGTACATGAGAATGACCGTAATGTTATTTAATATCTATATATATTCAACATTGTCATTTTATCATATTATAATAATATATAATAATACTATCTTCGTAACCCTCGCATGGATGATTTAACTGAAAATTAAAAATATACTTTGATGGATCAGAACAAAAGTTCGTAGCGTTACTTCATTTGTATCATATTTATACGCTTTTAAGAAAAATTAGCGATTGTACTATTCATTAGACCAAAGTTTCAGCTTTATATAAGAATCAGTGTTTTTAATTGCGGTATGACAGTTTTTAACTGAGTTATAAGCAATTAAAATCAAAATGCTTCTTTTATTTAATTCGCGACAATTCAATGACAAAAAATCTTAAGAATATGTTTAAAAAACAATTTTTTAAGGAAAATTTTAAACTTTCATGTTAAAAAATCGAAAATTTTCAAAAAAATTTTTTAGGGACGCGTGAGAGACCCACAAAGTAAAAAGAAAATTTCTTATTTTCTTCAACTCGTAGGTTTTTATATATAAAAATTATCAAACTCACACACACAGAAACTCAAGAGATATAGTGGCCTTTCAAAAATAGAGATTTTACGCTTTGAAACTCTTCTTTAAATTTAAATTTTATTCATTTTTACCGAAGTTACAACTGTTTGAATTTTGATGTTTGTAGCATTTGTGAAGTTTGTTCTAACTAATCTAACTCAATACTTTAGTAAGTAAGTAGTGACTATATTTATAAACTATATTTCCTCTTTCCGAAATTACATTAATATATTTAAGTCCTAAAGAAGAAATATTCTTTAGAAATGTGACAAATTGAAATTTAATGTAAAATGTTATTCGACATCAATATTGTTACCTTATTATACCAGCTCTATGGCTGGTATTCATAAGTCCTTATATTTAACATTATTCTTATATTTAAGATTGTCTTAGGTATATTTAAGACAGTCTTAAAATGTTATAAACCAAAACCAATCACAGAAGTGTATTAGCATCTTAAGACATTACTTAAAATAAAAGCAGGCTATGAATAATATGAATACCGACCTATGTCAAACGAAAATTTTTAAATAACTTACAAACATCACTAGTCAATCAGCTCTTTGAGGGTCCAAAGAAGAATCAGTATTCAATGATATTATGGCGATTTTATTTATATATATTTACATTTAATTACATTATATTTTAAGACTGACTCTTTGGTAAATTTGTATAAAGTTTCTATCGATTATCTACAGATTATACTGTTTATGTTAGCGTTATTACCACATGTGGTATATGTGATACTTATTTGCTCACTGTAATAAATTATTGTTGTCCATCCAAAACAAACCCAATTCACTCTTTTAACAAAGTATATTATAAGCAAAAAACATCTACGCCTCCCGCGCTATTGCGAGTCTCGCAATAAAAAAAATTGTTTCTACTGTAGTTTCTTCTTTATCCTACTTTTTATCCTATTTTTATCATAATTTAGTTTCTTATGCAATATTTTTTATTTTCTTTTACAGAAGTCTATACTTTTTAATCTTAATAAATATTTATTTCAACATACTTTATAAATAAACAATATAAATAAAAACAAGAAAAATTTCTGAAGACAAAAGTTATAAGATAAGGAATATAGCTTGAAATTTTTTGAACTTTACTAGACATAGTTTTTATGAATATGTATTTTGTTTATATATATATATATATACAAACTTCCATTCATCCATATAAAGATATTTTATTTCTTGCATATTGGATCCCTCCCTCCGCTGTAAGTTTTCTATATTTTATTTTATATTTGAATGCTGAAAAAAAGATACTTAAAAATTTATTTGTAAATTATATAATGTTCATTTAATAAAAATAAATCCTTATTTAAATACAACGAAATAAAATTTTATTTCCAGCAAATAAATAATCTATTTCTTACAATTGATAAGAAAAATAAGATATATCTCACAGAAATATATATTCCGTTACAGTCAAATTTTTTAATAAATAAATATCGAAGAAAATATCCTAAATAATATTTGCTTTTGAATATTTTAATTTTTTTCTCAGTGTACTACACAGAGCAAAAGGTTTTTTTGGATTTATTCCTATTTATTTGACTAAAATTTGTTTTATTGAAACAACATATATGTACGGAATATTATTTGTTTGAATAAAAATTTTGTTGTTTTATTCGAGAAACCTCTATTGTTTGACAGAAATAACATTATTATTTGAAGTAATATCTTTCACTCAAATAATATATTATTTGGCTATAATGAAACAAATTATTTATTTGAAAATGGTAAAACATATTACTAGAGGTTTTGATATGTAAATAATTGCTTTCTTAGAACAATCATTACATTTTTTCGAAATTACAAAAACAATGGCTTATACATCTAACAACAAAATTAAACGTTGTTGATTATGTTCTATATTAATTATGTTTGTGCCATATAGTTTCATCACGCGAATGCCGAAGCTAGACATTATCTGTTCAAACAAATAATATATTTAAGACAAGGATATACATTGTTTCAAATTCAAACAATCACACTTATTGATTTAAACATTGGTTTGTTTGGACCATTCCAAATAACAAATTTATTTGGATACAATAAAATTTATTAAATCCAAAGAAATATTTTTTTCTGTGTATTTAATAATAAGCATCTCCAAAAATTCCATAATGATTCACTAATTATTAATTTTGAAAATGTCTATTTTAATCTTTTGCATCAACCTCATGTTGGATTTGTCACTTTGATTTTTTATACATTTTGTGATTCTATTCTTATTTAGCTAAAATTCTTTAAAAATAATTAAAGTAGATTTATTCCTCTCTTTTCTAAAAAGAAGTTTGATGTGAAAAGGTTACGAAACACAAGATTTTTCTAATTTTTATTACCTGCTGTATGAAATTATGTTAAACATTGTTCAATTTTTTTTACTATCATATTTTATTAATAAATTCTAAGGTCCATATTTAGAACACGCTTATTACAATATTAATGTATGTACATGCGTTTGGACAGCGTGCTATCAGCACTACTGCATATTCTTATTTTAAGTCTAATGAATGATAAAGATAGAATGAGAGAAAGAGAGAGAAACAATAGCACTGATAGCTTCCTGAACGCAGTTTTAGCATATATAATTCACATATTATATGTATATATTATAAAATTCTAGAAATAGCTCAATATTAATAAAAGCTCGTTATAAATATGGATCTAGACTGTCGCTAAAATTTTGTGTTGATATCACTGCACTAAATTTTATCTTCGACAATGTAATAGACAGGTTCTTTACACGGACTTGATTAATATGCAGATAGATTGATTTAAATAGTAACTTTTCATTCCCTGCTTTTATGTTACTTGTTCACTTACTCATAAATTGTGCCATTTTGACACTAAGAAACATTGAATATCAATTTCACAAAAAATCTTTAAATAACATAATCACATTAACACTCGAATATGTTAAAAAATTCTACACAAACTGTTAACACAAACGTGAGTGGACCGTTTCCAACACAAATTTTTTTACTGTGTATTAAAGCAATGAATTTGTGTTTGTAAAGCAGTGAGTGATATCTATTACAATAAGAAATATTTACAACACATTCGCACATAGTATAAGGTATAAAGCATGAAAATGTGACATCAGCGCGTGCTCGCAGCATAGTATTTCGTGGCTATGACAGATTTTCTAATCTGATGGGCACCTATCATGAAAGATTCCGATCGGAATTATTCAATTATTCTCTAGATTTCTGTTGTGTTTTCTAGGAAAAACGGAATAATTCCGATCGGAATTCATTCCGACATGTTCCATGATAGGTACCTTGAATAGTCTTCAACTTTAACTTAGAATATTTCGGTTCACGATACTTTTTTCTTGTCAAATATTTATTTTTACACAAAAACGCATCGATTTAATGTATTTTTATCAAAATTTGAGGTAAGCGGGCTCTTCTTAATACTTATCATTGATTGTAATGATGTTATAATGTACCCTAGCGATACGGTACTTTTAAACCCAAACCAATGTTGTCAAAATTTATATGAATATATGTGACACCACTTAAAAATATTAAAAGAAAGACATGCACATAGCTTGAGAAAATTTTAGAATTAATAAAATGAAAATATGATAAAAAGCATTTTATTTGAAAGTTTAAAGCAAAAAAGTATGAAATCGTAAATTTACACTTACGTGATTTGTCTGAGTACAGTAATATAACTTCTTTTACATGCAGCGCACGCGCGAGTGATGGCATGAGGCAGATACAGGCCTCGATACCGACTATTTTTGTTCTACATATGATCATCTGATATCTTATCATTTCAAAGATATACGCATTAATTGTTACAACTTACCTCCGTTGCAACTATCCCCAGTCTCCCCTACGCGGGTGTCTGAATGAAATACGTTCATTTGAAAACGTATTTAAAAATATGACGAACTTTTATTTAGAAAAAATTGAAAGCATTCACAATATCGAGAATACATACTTTTAGAAACGAAATCAAAAGAAAATATTTATATTTAGTCAATTAAGTAACTGTCACTTTGATCGAGACTTTGACCGAGAGATTATAAGTTATCGGATAAGGTATTAAGAGAAAAATTGTGTATATCGATATATATAGTAACGATAATATTTTTTTTCGAAATATCGTTTATACAGGAATAAAATGATGACAGGCTTACTTTCTGTACTGGAACGTAATATTCTAAAATCAATGATTTTTCAGCGTTATTACAACAATTTAAAGCGTTGCATGCAACAAACATGTGATATGCTGGTAACAGATGCCAAGTGGCTGCTCCTACACATACGAACGTGTTCCAAACACAAAATGTGGATATTTTTGGCTACGTTATGTCACTCTTTCTATATTTAAAGGGGCATATATACCGAGGATTAAAAAAATTGTTTTTTTTCTTACATATTTTTAAAGTTTGATCCAAAATCGGGACATGAGACATTTTAAAGGAAAATGTAACTTTTCACGTATAACTTACAATTAGTGATACAGATATGGCTTGCAGACGCTTTTTTGATTAACTGCACACAAATCTTACCATAGACTTTTCTGAAAAACGAGATTATAATAGTTTAAAAAATTACGATTTTAATGGTCACAAAAAAGTAACAGATTAACGGCCATTCTGGAAAGATATTTACGTGCATAAACTTGTATATAAATTTAATCTCGAAAAGTAAACATAATCTCATCTTATTTTTGTTCGATGAAGATGCAGTTCTTGATTTATAATACTATCGTATGTTCCATACTATTTCATTAAGATATACTTGTAGTTTTAATATTTTATCCAAATTATACAGATATTTATAATTTTGGATGGGTCCTGGTGAGACACCCCAAATTTTCGGCACTTTATTAAGGAACCACTTTAAGAATGTTACTGTAAAATTATAAATCGATTCAAAGAAAACTGGAAAAATTACACATGATTAAATATAGTCAAGTGAGCCGAGCATGCTGAGTTCACTAGACAGATAGACATATACTTGAAACAGGATCTTTCAAAATCCTGCAGGTATAAAGAAAGGTCTTTCTCGTTTTTATTATATTCAGCGAGTCTTCGAGTTGTATAACTCGAACGGTTAGTTTGGCAACAATAATTGTCGTTTGGTTGTTTAACGTTCTCGTGGTATAAACAGAATATAAAACTTTAAACGCGTTTTTTTCCGAAGCATGATTTTCAAAACGTCTAATCACTGTATCTTGAAGATAGCTTGATTAAGTGACTTGAAATTTTACACACTTTTTCTAGGTACTAAAAGTTAGTCCATGTGATGTAGGTTTTTATAATAATACTTCGTTTTTTTTCGCAATCAAAAAACCAACAAAAGTTTTGGCGCAAAATCGATATTTGACTTTGACTAGGAGCCATTTTGTTTAAACGCAATATTTCAAAAACTTCAGCTACGATAAGGAATAGATTTATGTTTCAACTTTATAGAACTTGTGTCGTTTTGCTTTCAGATGAATTTTATGGAAGTGATAGTGGTCACTGCAAACCGTGATTTTTAAAACAAACTTTACAAGAATATTAATAACGTCGCCATTTTTAATTATCTTTTTAATAAAATTTAAATGATGAGAGAAAAATACAAAAAATACGATTTCTTTATCTCTTTCCGTTTTTCTACAAAAAATTCACAAAGTTAGGCTCCATTTTGACGCGTCTGTAGGTGCCCCTTTAAAAAAGAAATAGAGACATAGTTAGGGATACAGAGAAAGAAAAAAAATTACAAAAAAAATGAAAATTATTAAAAACATATATAGAGTATAACTAACCAGGTCAAACTTAAAAGAAGCGATTAAATATAATGTGTATTTGCGCGCTATATTTATTTTTATTTTATATTCCATACAGCTTCTATATCAATTATTATGTATTGAATAATCCAAAGAGAACAAGAAAGTCTAAATAGTATCAATTTGATTTGATGTCACATTGACCAAATCATGACGAAAAATGACATAAATTCAGCCAATAATCAATTAATATGATATTGTTTTGACTTTCTTGTTCTTTTTGTGAAAATCAATTGTTAATGAAAGATAATACATTTTAGATGGCACATTTAATTATTATCATTGTATTTTATATCTGTATGGACGTAGTGTTTTTATGGTATTACAAGGTTGATTTATAAATATGTGAATCGGTCTTGAAATAAACTCATTGATTTCTCATTAAATTATATTGTATTGTTGTCGATACTTATCATCACAATTACGATGATAAGAGATGCGCATTACAAAATCCTTTTGCGTAAAAAAAAAAAAAAGAAATAGATGACCAATAAATTTATTTATCAATTTTTTTAATAGAAATAAAAAGTAAATAAAAAGATTGAGAAAAGAAGTTTTGTAAATCAAGTATCGAAGATTGCAGCCTTGTCTACAGAGCGTCCTTCAAATTAATTGATCAGCTCTTTAATATCTCGTATGCGGAAACTTCAAACGCGGAAACTTCCAATGGTCACGGACAAAATCTTGTAAAAGGCGGATGGAAGATGATATTTCTATCCGAAGTGACCATCGACCTGTCAACGTAATGATCACGATATTTCGAAGTGGAAATCAAATGATCACTTCTTTCCAGCGTAAAACGAAGATAGGAAAATATGAAGATGTAGATAAAAATTTTAGTACGTCAATCGCGATAAAAAATTAATTGCGTCAAATTATTAATTCTAAAAAATTCAGCCATGAATTGCAAATGTAGTTTTTTTTATGGATGTCTTCTTTTTCACATATATTTTTTCAATACTATTATAACATGAGCGTTATTTATTCATCATTTGTATCAGTTTACGATAAATATTATTAAAATAACATTAATAATGCGCAAATATGTATATTATATAATATATTTCTAATAAAACAATTAATACAAAAATTTACAATTTCAATTATATAAAATTTTTAGGAAAATGCCTTAATAGTTTCTTAGCTAGATCTTAATATTTATAATAATATCTTTGTGTGAATTGTATACATATATCCAATTCTATTTAAATTGTTGATTTAATTTTTTGTCTTGAAACGAAACTCAAAACTGAAACTGAAATTGTAATATCACAAATTAAATTTACAAATAATTTAATTATATTGAAGATAATTAATTATCTTTAAAGACTGCAAATAATTTATTCCGAAAAATATCTTAGCTAGGATTCGAACCTGGCTACATTTCGATCGTGATAAAAATATTATATTTTTATCAATTTTGCATAAGATCTTGGATAGTTACATTATTTAAAAGAAAAGCTTTCATAATTTTATATTTCATAAATTACGAATTGTAACAGAAGCACAATGTGTACTGTTACGTAAAATATCAAATAAATTATTTTAACTGCGTATATATTTTCTAAAGATTAATTAGAGTTAAAAGTCTTAATAACACGAAAATATCAAAGTCACGATAATTTCAGCATTATAAGTGATTAAAGTCAGCGAGTTCACATCCTCAGAGTAATATAATTACACATGGACGTGTAGAATTGTAGATATCGATCGCTCCATTATTTATATGCAGCTCAGTTGATTTTTTTAATAAACAAATAATTTTATTGTGTTTTTTTTATTACGTTTATAATTGATGACATTACAAATATTACGTAAGTTTCAACTTTTTAATAAAGACTTATATATCTAGTAATTAGTTTATAAAAGAACCCAAATAAAAACTTCAAAATAAAATTTTACTTGCTATCGTCATGCTTGATAGGAGACATAAAACGCGCAATAACAGAATATCTGTGTAAGAAATTAAGGGATCAATAAGATATACAAGATATATTGTTGCATCACCAAATCAATCAATGTCACATTCATTTCTAAAATTACTATTACTAATTATAAGTGTCGCCTACGATCGATTTAGTAATCAATTTATTATTAGTATATATCGTATAACGTAATTCGTACAGCACAGAATATCTATAGCAGCAACTTTGAAGTAATATTAGACTATTCCAGAATTTTACAATAGTTGCAAAGCTGCTTTTTCTGCTGAACGCAACCAACGTTGGCAACTCTTCGTGTCGCCTAACCTAATCCGTTCTGTCGGATCGGTGTAAATAAAGACGTATCAAATATTTAGCACCAATTTCATACGCGAATTAACCGATTTAACGGTATAAAAAGGTTCATGGAACGCACGACGTCGATTATACGGGGTTATTCGCGATGAATGATGATGCGGAAGGTGCGATTAAGGTGAATTAGGATCGTGAGAAGCATGGGATTATATAAATCTCTTTCCCCGCGAACGGACACTTCTCGTAAAAATGTCTGCAAGACGTCTTTCAGACTTCTTGTAAGCTGTCTTTCGTCCCGAATTTGGACTATTGTTTTCTGGGATGTTATTACGTACGCGTTTACCGGATATTACACCTAGACCGTGTCAAGATCATATATCGATCGTTACTCCGTTTCGTTAATTATTATCGATGTCGGTTCACGTCGATAATGGTTAGCGCGAATATCAATATCAATTACAGCTGGGTATCGTTCTGTCGAACCAGCGTGAACCCGTTCACATGTTCAACCCGTATGACATTAATCGAGCTGTACGCGGAAAAGGGGAGAAAAAGGCGTCGATGCCGACGGAGAGGAAACGAGGAGCTCGCGTGGTTTCTCGACAGCCAATCGCGCTCGCGGATTGTGGTCCGACACGAGAGCGCTGGTGGGAGGTACGACCAGCTGGTCGCGCGGTGTGGTGCGGTGTGGTACGACGTGGTGCGGTGCGGGTGCCGCCGTTGTTATCGCTTGGCTGCGTGATCCGTTTCGAGCCGGGAGAGCCGAGAGGTGTGAGTTTCGTGTACATCGTCCATCTCATTAACGCGTGAATGCAACGCGTGGCGTGATAAAGACACGGGACCGGAGTCCTCGTCAGAGTTCGTCGGACTTGGCGCGCGAGCCGCGCGGTTGATGAAACAGAGAGAGAGAGAAAGAGAAATTAGGAGGGGCGAGAGGTACAGCGCCGCTGCCGCTGCAATTTCTGCCAGTTCCGATCGGCGATGCTCCGTATAAGTGTTCCTCCACGCTCGTCCAGTTTCATGCGGCATTGCTCGTGAACGCGACAATCGTGATCGTCACCCTCGTTCTCACATTTTTTTTCGGAGCATTTCTCACGCGGTGGTACACAAGTGGCGAGTTGCCAACTGATCCGTTCGTTTCTCTCCCTTTCACCCGGCTATTGCGGTCTGTCGTCTTTTCGGAGCTCCCGGCACGCGGCCGTTTTCTCTCTCTTTCTCTTTTTCTCTTTCTCACTCTCACCTGTCATCAGTGACAGCCAGGTGCGCGTGCACTCGCAAACTACGCTGACGTAGACGAGATGAACTACGGGGACATGCCGAACGTGGATCCTGCCAGGTAAGAGTTGCGAGGTTTCCCCGTTTTCATATACTTCTCTCGCTCGATGTCGAAACGTGCTTGTCCAATTTCAAGTCTCGTTCCTTTCGTTAGAACCACATCCCGCGGCAAGTCGCGCGACCACATTTTTGTGCCGAGTACGTACTGTGGATACCGCATACCACACGAGTCGAAAATTTGTTTTCGTTCGTATGGCCGCCCGCGAAGTCGATTAGCCAATTTTGGAGCAATATGGTCGGGCGAGCTAAATGAAATCGCGCTTGAATATTGCAACATAATTCCGACCACGTACGATAAGGCCTTGACGAAACTTTTCCACAATAAAATGATCTGCGTGCAAGAAGCCGCTCGACGAACGATGGATCGCGAAACTTGCGTCCGTAAGTGTGCTCCACTTCGATCGCGTTCTATATCATAATATCACGAAATGTGATATTATGTTTAGATTGAATCTGTTTGCGTTGCTTGATTCCCAAAAATTTTTGCGTAAGATAAATACTCTCTAAATTCTTTAGAGTGGAATCTGTTTTTAAAGAGTGAAAATTGAGTCAGTCTTGAAAAAGAGTGGTTCAATTTTCAAACTTTAAGAGTGAGATTTTATTCTTTAGAATGATAATTCACTCTAAGAGTTTTAAAGAATATATATGCAAGTATTGAAGAGAAAAAGAGAAAATTTTAAATGTATTCTTTCTTTTTTTTTTTTTGCCAAGTGGAAAACATGTCATGCTTTACGCAATGCTTTCGTAGATGATGTACTTTTTTGTATTAGATACTTTCCTCATGATCAAGTCACAAGTTGTATTACATTTGTCCGTTTTTCTCGTAAGACACACTTTTCAAGCGTTAGAAGTATTAGAACCATATCATAAAGAAAAAGATTTCTTTGGATTTAGTATTCCTGTTTATTTGATTAAAATTTGTTTCCTTGAAACAACATATGCTTGTACGAAATATTATTTGTTTGAATAAAAATTTTGTTGTTTCATTCGAGAAACCTCTATTGTTTAACAGAAATAACATTATTATTTGAAGTAATATCTTTCACTCAAATAATATATTATTTGGCTAACAATGAAACAAATTATTTATTTGAAAATGGCAAAATATATTGCTAAAGGTTTTGCCATGCAAATAATTGCTTTCTTAGAACAATCATTACATTTTTTCGAAATTACAAAAACAATGGCTTATACATCTAACAACAAAATTAAACGCTGTTGATTACGTGCTATATTAATTATGTTTGTGCCATACAGTTTCATCACGCGAATGCCGAAGCTAGACATTGTCTGTTTAAACAAATAATGTATTTAAGACAAAGATATACATTGTTTCAAATTCAAACAATTGCACTTATTGATTTAAACGTTGATTTGTTTAGACCATTCCAAATAACAAATTTATTTGGATACAATAAAATTTATTAAATCCAAAGAAATCTTTTTCTCTATGTAGCACACAAATAGAGTTACCAGTCGTACTCCTTTGAGGTAAAACTTCGTATCATGAATTAACATTTTATATTTATAAAATTATATTAATCAGAATTGCTAATAAAAATTATGTTCTAGAAATTTTATTTTATTAAATAGCTACATTTAATGTTTAATTTAAAATAATTATACCATCTTTTTCCGCCTCTGGATATATTATCGTTTTTTAAAAAGTATATATATCTTGTGATTTTTCAAATATAGTAATCCTATTTACAAAAAAAATGAAACAGTAAGTCGTAAACAACATTGGATTTGTTACTGTTTACGTTACGACCTTACAGTTTCTACTGTGATTGACTAATTAATTATTAATTTGTAATTCGCTTGCTGTTTATGTTTTACTGTTTAAGTTTCTTTGTGTGCCATAATCCTTAATTGGTTGCAGGACAAAGAGATTCTTGAATCTCTCCTATAGCTAATTAACTTGAATAATTTGTCATACGACAAGAGCAGAGAAATGTAATCATTAGTCTCAAATCTACTCTATAATGTGCTCTTATTTCCTATTTCTTGCTTTTTTGGCCAAAAAGGCAAGAGACAAAAAGCAAGAAACAGGAAACAAAGAGCACATTGTAGATTAAGTTTGAGGCTAACATTGTTGTGCGCATTAATGCGATAATGATGAAAGAACAGCAAAAATGCGATAAACAGCAAATGAGATATCTCAGAGGAGGAATGTGTATTTCATTACACGTGTATTTCGTTTGCAATCTCCCAGATAACTAGCTTTGCAACCTGTACCAGCCGCATAGGTTGTAAAATGTGACGAATGTCGAAACTGTAGTTCGTATGAAGTACAGTGCACGCCAAGTCGGACAGCTCATACACTTGTAACTGTACAATAATTATACATTCGCTGTCATTAATGATTTTAGGAATTTCCTAATCGAATACGCCATGTTTGTATTCAGACTCGAATTTTGGTATTTTTCAAAGTTCTCTGTATATGTGGAAGATTAATAAGTTTGAAATAAATAATGTTTTTTAATTATATACATACTTTTTACAGACGCAAATATTACATTATGAAAAATTAAGTGTAGCTTTAATGTCTTTAACTATAAAGAATTAATAAGGCGCGTATCCCCCAACATACATAAATATATTTCATTAATTTAGTAAGACAAAGGTGATGTAGAACCCAATGGAACTTGAATTATAACTGATTTCGCGCGTAGCATTAAATTGTCTATACGATTTATGAATAAGCATTTTTAATACTAAAGTATTAAATATTTTGAATGTTTATTTCTTAATAATATTTGAATTTTTAACACAATATTAAGCAACAGCGAGCAGCAATGTTCTTTAAAAAAAAATCTTTTCTTTAAAATTTATATGAATACAAATAATAAATTTTATAATTTATCAATTTAAATATTTTTTTATGTTAAAAATATATATTAAATTTTAAAGCAGCAAAGTAATTATATATACTCCAGCTTTTATTGATTTTTTTAATCGATTTTTTTTAACCGGTAATAAGTCATTTGGTTTCAGTCAGAATTTGTGTGCCTTATCGATTGTATCTCAAAATTGTATAAGGAGATATAATTTTATATAATTATGGCCAGTGTATATATTGTGGCCTCCCTTAATATCTCCGCTATTATATAGCGAATCTTAATGATTACTTATGGAATTATTAGTTCAGTAGCTCGCCGTTACATCACGCTAATATTATCAATAATCAGCACTTATTATAACGCATTTTACACCTACATTTTACATTTACTTCCTCATTTTTCTTAAATTTGAGCATATTATCATACGAATGTATGTATTTTTGAATGTGTTATTTGCTATTTAACATTTTATTTGACTATTTATATTTTGAGTTATACAAATTTAAACAATACCATGGCATTTTGTTAACGTGGCCTTCTATGGATATTGATTACTCACGACCTCTTTTTTGAGGTTCTCATATCAAAATAATTATTTGATAATCGATTGTAACTCTACTGTTAATCTATAGTTATATTACGTGTACTATTTTTAGTACTGAGCATATAGAAGTTATGTGACGTATATATTATACATTCATTTGCATACATTTTAAAATGCTTTTCTTTTTTGTTGACTTTGTAATCAAATACTGTTTTCTAAACAAAACTAATATTTTAAGGCTATTTTTATGGAAGGCCATATTACCGCCCATTTTTTTCTTAGAGTCATTATGCAATGTCGCCACATTTTTATTAATAGTATCCTAAGTAATAAATATTTCGTAACTTAGAGTCGATTCAATAACATTTTAATGAATGTAATTATCAAGTTTTAAACTTAAATATTGATTATTAACAAAGTTATTGTGTAAAATGTAACTAGAGAGAGTACCACCTTCTCCTCTATATATATATTTAATTTATAGAAATTAACTGATATAATTTTAATATATGAGATGGCTCCTTTTGCCTACAAATCGATTGCCTACAGTATCGTTTGTCTACATCTCTTTTGCCGATAGTTTGTTTGGGCACAAAAATTATTACCTACAGCTCGATTTCCTACATGCATTTTTGCAAATAAATAAAAATTTCATAAATGAGAAGTCACGTTTGTTTACATGTACTATTGCCTACATGTGTTATTGCCTACAAGTATTATTGTCTACAGCTCGATTGCGCACAAGTATAAAATTAAGGTTAATTTAAATAAGAAAATAATTTGTATTTTTTCGAAGCAGAGTATTTGTGTTTTAAAGTAGAAAATTTGTTTTAAAATAGACTTTTTGTTTTCGTAAAGCAGAAAATTTGTGTTTTAAAACAGAATTTGTGTTTTCAAAGCAGAGAATAATACATGTAGGCAATAATATATGTAGGCAAATGTAACTCCGTTTCTAAAATTTTTATTTGTGCGCAAAAGTGCATGTAGGCAATAATTTTTATGCACAAATGAACTATCGGCAAAAGTGCAGATGTAAGCAAACAATACTATAAGCACAAACAGGATCTCCCCTGACATTCATATATGTATATGTATATATATATAATTAATATTATATGTATATTAATATATAATTAATATATCTTTAAAAATATACAACATGCATGTATATATATTAATTTTTTACAATATTAATTATGCATATTACTTACATTTTTACTTGTTTTTAATTGTTTACAGTTAATCTTTTTGTAATAATACGATATGTATATATAAATTATTAATTAAAATGATATTAAATACTTATTAAAATAATATTAATGTACTGTTTTATTATATATCTAAAGAAGAATGTTGCATTTTTGCTATACAAAATAAAATTAGACGATTAAAGTAAAAAAAGACAAAACGTAATGTTAAATAAAAGAAGTTAAAATTAAAAAACGTTGTATGAATATTAAAAAATGATAATAAATTTTTATATAAATATATTATACATATATTTTGCATAATTATGATATGTATAATTATACATGTATTTTGATTGTGAAAGATACACATACGTACGTATATATTTCTCAATTTTATTATTCAGAATTATTTCTCACGGATATATGATTGCGATTTGTTAAAAAAAATTGAACGCAAAAGGAATGATTGGCGAAAGAAGCGGTCATGTGCGCATCGAGGTGCAAAGTAGCACTCGAAGGAGTGAATTTGGAAAGAATTGCCGAGGCAATTTTACGCGAAGCACGTCCCGCCTTTCGGTCTTGGTCATCGTCTGTAGAAAGTCTGGCATTAGCTGTGACTTTACCCGTGACACCATTGCCGCGACTTTGCCATCACTGCGAAATTTTCTTGTACTAGCGAAACTAAATAATGCTCTGAACACACATTAATTTTTTATGTGTGTAAGTTTATTTAGCGCTTATTGTCAGAAATATTTATTCATCGATCAGAGCTAATTATAATAATATACGGTTAATACTAATAAAGAGTTTGATCAGAGTCTGATCATAGTCTGATCGAAGTCTTCCTTTTGTGATCATATTGCATGTGACAATGTCGTGAGCAGAATGTTCACGTGATAGCATTTCTTGAGTTTATTGAATATTACATAATAATCACGTGATAAAATTCTATCTAACATCTTCATGAAAATTGACATTGATTTATAGAAATTATAGAACATGATTTATAGAAATCATATTTTTGTTATACACAATGTGTGTGTATATATTCACAAGTCTCTAATTATGTTTTTGAGTTTTGAGCAAATTGTACACTAAAAAAATTTTATTTAATTAATTTTATTTTAAAAAAAATTACTAAATTTTTAATAAATATTTATTTGAATATATATAGTAAAAATTAAATCTTTACTAAATGTAAACATATATTTCGTATACAAGAACTATCAATTTAATTTTAATATCATTTTTCTTATTATAAATATTTATTTACTGTAAGTCGTGCAAGTAAATGTTTCATTAGTACCATTATACAAATATTTATTAAAATATAATTAATTTTTTTCATTGTAAAAATAATACAAATTTTTGCATATTTCTATATATACACGTCTTTTTTAGCACATATTCAATCCGTATTTTTAATCTATAATATATATTTAATTTATTATCCTTTTGTCTTCATTATATGACATTATATTATGAATTGTGAAAGAAAATTGCAGTTTTTATTTTCTTAATCTATATAATCTTATATAGATATAACCGTTAAAGTTTTTCACTTGTATAGGTAGTATGTGTTTTGATATGTATATAAAAACTCTCTAATACGGAATATCATTTACATGACTAATTTGTTGTCGTTACAATTCAGCGATCGAAGTTATTATAAATACATAACAGTTTCCAGAATTATAATTTTCTTGAAATTTTTAAAGTGAATTTATCAAAAGTTTAAAGAAAAAGTTTTTATTATGTAAATTTTTTTCATTGTAAAAATAATACAAATTTTTGAATATTTCTATATATACACGTCTTTTTTAGCACATATTCAATCCGTATTTTTAATCTATAATATATATTTAATTTATTATCCTTTTGTCTTCATTATATGACATTATATTATGAATTGTGAAAGAAAATTGCAGTTTTTATTTTCTTAATCTATATAATCTTATATAGATATAACCGTTAAAGTTTTTCACTTGTATAGGTAGTATGTGTTTTGATATGTATATAAAAACTCTCTAATACGGAATATCATTTACATGACTAATTTGTTGTCGTTACAATTCAGCGATCGAAGTTATTATAAATACATAACAGTTTCCAGAATTATAATTTTCTTGAAATTTTTAAAGTGAATTTATCAAAAGTTTAAAGAAAAAGTTTTTATTATGTAGGTACAATAATTTTCCAATACAATTTTATAATACATAATAAATTGCATAAAAGTAACATATAAATAAGTTTTTAAATTTTCAAATATTAAAATAATATTATGAATCGCACAAATGTCATGTAATATGCACAAAAATACAAATGAATATTTTTTGTTAAATGATTTGGAAATAGAAGAGTTATTTTATTGCGCATTTTAATTTGATATTAACCTTAAGTATTGCTTTCATGAACTTTGCCATACTTTATGAAATTTTTCTTTTTGCTCTTCTTTTTCTTTTTGGTATGACAGAAAATAATGTAGATATATTTTTAGATAATAATTTTGAAACACGTGCAATGAACGAATTAAACGCTACTTCTTAACATTACGTCGATTGAATACCGTTTTTTCTTTTTTATTTACTATACATTTGCTGTTAATTGTTAACATAGGCACTTGTATTATACTGCCGTTAATAAGAAAGTATAGGCGGTTTTTCTTGTGTCTCAAATTTTAGATTTGATGGTTCTAAAAATATCATTGTCAGCTTTGGAAAGGTCAAATAATCATCATGTTTTGGCGAACTTGAAATATTAATGTCGTAATTCACCAGCTATAAATGCCATTATCATACACTCATAACGCCTACACACAACGCTTGTTATCCATCATAATCTTAATTTTTAATGACATTAAATGTCTTGAAAAATTTTACCATTTTTACTATTGATATATTTTAGTGACTGCATGTTATAAACTTTAGAAGAATATAATATAAAGTAAAATACTTCAAAGAAATATAATTTCATTAATTTATCATATATCTTGATCAAGATGTAGTCTTATCTTATCTTACAAGATGTAAATCTTATCAAGAATCGTTATCAGTAATGTTCTCGAGAATTATTTTTAATATAATATAAATATATATGTATACAGGGTGTTTCCAAAT
>NW_017256128.1:0-999 GCF_001594055.1 Mycetomoellerius zeteki
TTCCAATTATCTTTCCTATTTCTTTGTTTTCCTTTTGTCATAACGTCGCTGTATATCGTCGAGGATATATCCAACAGTATTATGGCTTATTTTTTATTAAACATAACTTTGTTAATTGCGTTTTCTTCTCGGCGTCTAACTTACATTATTAAGACAATTTAAGGTATATTTATTTATGTAATTTAATTGTTACTAATTTAATATAAAATGTACATACTCAATTTAAATTGTAACGCAATGTCAAGTTATTATTTATTTGTGTCATTTGTGGAATTATAGAATTGTAGTAGAATAGCTAGGCCGGTTCTAATCCACTATGTGTTAGTGCGTATACGTATATGCGGGGTATGTGTGTGTGTGTGTGTGAAATTTATGTAATAATGTTTTGTTGTTTTACATTGAAAATGACCCGATCGGTGTCGAAACGTTTGTATATGTACGATTATTAAATATCTTATAGTATAATTGGCTCATTGCCCTTCTTTTATTTATTGATTTATTCTAATTGAGCCACACATTAACAATTATTTTATTACATAAAAAATAATTTTGATAAATAACAAAATTAACAAAAAATAAAAAATTTTTTGGAAAAATTTTCTATACAATAATTTTGTGACGTGTTAATTGTTATTCTATCTATTTTGTTACGTCCTGCCCTCCGTAGTAATATAAATTTACTTCTCTTTTATCTTTTTGTTCCGCGCTAATTTATTTTTCCTTATTTAAATTCACGTCATCTATTTAAAATATTTCTATTGACTAATTAAATATATTCCTAGCGAAGGACTTATTCTGCGTAGTATTATTTCGTCATGCCGACATCGCGTGGCACCCGTGTGTCGAGTAACGCGAGCCAATCAAAGCACTCGCGAGGCGCGTGCCGCGTGCCGATGTATTGCAACAAGGATAACTCCGCGCGGAGTTATGAAATCGTTCCCATATGTTGAGGATGACATGTCATTATCATCTTGTAACAACCTTACTTTATGCTCGGAC
>NW_017256129.1:0-249 GCF_001594055.1 Mycetomoellerius zeteki
CAAAGGTTTTATGAACAGCTTCTGTGTGTGTGACATAAAAAGTTATTGAAAATATTGTAATATAAATATGCATGTTTTAGACAAATTTTTTATTATATTAAAAAAATCCAACTTAAAGTTATATTAAAAATACAGTACACTTACGTATAATTATTTATGCAATACGTGAATTTTGGAAGCTTTCTTTTGTTTTCTTTTCTGCCCAGCTAAAATTTTGTGCTATCTGTTACAGTTTTACGTAATATGTTA
>NW_017256130.1:0-9311 GCF_001594055.1 Mycetomoellerius zeteki
ATATTAATTGCAGAACTATAATGTGCTAAAAATATCGGTATTTTAATTATATAATACACAAATTTTCTTTTTAGTTGACTTTCACTGATTATACTCAACATAATTATATTTGGGACAATTAAGCTAGCTATATTATATTATATTATATTATAATTCGCGACCGCGCGATCCGATATATAATTCTCCATGCGTTCTCTAAAATATACATATAATAAATTATTATACTATACCAATATATCCGTGTACTTTTCTAAACGTGTAAATTAAGTAATGTGTAATAAATGAAACGTGTAAGCTATTCAAACGTGTAAATTGAGAATAAACGTTTTCTTATAATATGTTTAAAACTCATAATCCGTTTTAAATAACGAAGTGTTTTATTATGTTACACGTCTTAGAAACGTGTACATATTATAACACATATAATGCGTGTAAAAGTAACATATTACACGGTTACATGTTTTAAAGTAACACAAGTAAGCGTGTTCCCTCAAAATTAAACAGGAAAAGTGTGTTAAAATAATACACTCGGATTTGCAGTGTGTTGTTCAGGTATGGCGTACTGCATGCTACGTGTTCGCGCATTTGTGTACATATATCAGGGATGTGCGATCTTCATTAAATAAATCGATCTCTGGATCAATCTTGAATGAAATTTATTGAACTCGATCTACTAAAAAATCGGAGCTGTATCAATCGATCTATCGGAGATCAGAAATTGATTCAATTAAAATTTTTTTAGTAACATCGTATAAATTCAACAAAGCAATAAAACAATTAAAACACGATTCTGATATTCCTCCGTGTAAAATAATTTTAATTTAAGAATCTAGGTTTAATCTAACATCTGTATTTCTTGACTACTGACGTAAGATTGTCAAAATATCATATATAAACACATGAAATTTATTTTTATAATTGTCAGTGTCAATTGGTGTTATAAAATGGAATTTAAGTAGCATTTATTTATACATTTTGTCAGTAATAGTTACTTGTTGTAATTGTTATTAAGCCCGATTAATAGTGACGTGTAAACGTAGTCATCGTTATAGGCACAGTAATCTTAATGATATCAACATTTTCGATTACTTGAAACATATATATAGTATATGGTATAAATAGGACTATTTTTAAATAATAAAGAGATTTAAATGAAAATATTAATTTTTTAAATTATATATCATAAAACATATTCGTTCAATTGTGCAACAAAAATACAATAAAAATAATTACGTGAAAACATATGATTTTTTAAATATCTGTACTTATGTGAATTAAACCTGACACAATGGTGTTAGTATAATGAAGAATTCATGATAGTTAAAGATAAAAATAAAAAGAAATAAAAGATCCATAAAAAGACAGAAATAAAAAGAAATAAAACTAACAATAAGATAATGTGTTAATCATTATTGATCAGGGAGTATCTAGATGTTATTTTATCCCTGTTTAATACTCGGTGAGCAATAGGAATAATATATAAGAATATATCTTGAATTTCTAAATCCACCCCATCACTTTGAAGATCGGTCTCTTATTAAATAAATTGATTTACCTTAAAATCGAGCGTTGGACAATCGATAAAAAACTCAACCTATTTTTGCAAAATATCGATTTTTCAGAAAATCGGATCGAGATCGCACATCCCTAACGTATATGCTCAGAATTTCAGAAAAAAATCGACATCAGGCTTCTTTATAGTTAAATATCCCTGCAGCCTGCAGATGTGTTCTATTGAAATGTATTGCTGATGCAAGCAGAAATCGATGAAATAATCCATCGATAGATGAATGTGTAGAATTATAATCTTATAATATATATTATTGTTGTCATTGCTACGTTCATTTAATATCTATAACATCTTTAAATACATAACGCGCACGCACGCTCATACACACGCATTTACGGATATTTATACATAAACATCAAGTTACATCGTAGTGTCTCGGATATGTAGCACATTTTATATATACAATAATAGCATATTTGTTATTAAATGAATGAAAAATACAAGCTAGGTATAATTTAAATGTCTTCTAACATTTAAAAATCTTTTAATCTCTTAAATCTTTAAAAATCTTCTAACATTTGTATAAATTTATAGGTATAATACAATGTGGTATTTAGCTCCAATACCAATACAAAAATTGCTTTTATTTGTGATGCAAAATTCTCTGAAAACTCACACCCTAACACTTGGTCATATTTATGTAACATCTCTAGAAGGATTTTCTACAGTAATAAATACTTTATAGTGAACACCAAATTTATTGTGTCTTAGAAAAATTTTGCTTTACTCATTTTTTATGTATTTACTGTATATTTAAAAAGACATTAATGATATATAACACTGTTTGCAACAATCAAATCTTGATGATTCCTTTACAAAGTTATAATATTTTTTCAGCTTATAACTACAGCATTATCATACTTTACTGTAATATATACCACCACGTTGAAATAATATCAAAAAGTTTTAATTGGTTATAGAACACTAAATGTAGTAATACTTGCACATATTAGTAACAGAAGGTCATTACGGATTCCTAGGTACGTAATTATATGCTCGAACATTAATCTCATATTATTATGTAAAATTTAAATATATGCCGTATCATTAGTAGCATTAAAATGTTAAAATATTTTTAATTTTTAGCACTTAACATATAATAGATGCAAGCTGAAATCATCTATGTCATTGTGGTAGGATAATCTTTGATTCCTACTGCGCGGTTTTACTATATATAATACAATGCTAAAATGCCGCAAATATTGGACCGGAGAATATCTGAGATTAATCTTTTCTTTAGTTTGGGACATATTCTTTTTCTTTTACTGTAATTCAGATTCTTACTGTTCAAAGGCTTGTGTAATACAAATTAATATACTGGACAATGCCAAAGTTTATTTTCGCCGTGTACTTTATTTTTTCTCGTCCCATCAATAAATAATGATGCAATTTATTTCAGACGACACTGAATGAACAATAAAATTTATTAAAAAATGTATCTTATTATACCAACATTTTTATGAAAGTTATTAACACACGGTTAACTGAAAATGGTCACACTTCGCCTTATACCTACATAAAAGAGATATATAGTTCATATTTTTCAAATTGGAAGAAATTACGCGCATGTAGGGTACGTAATTATAAATAATATTATAGTTTATGTAGTTCGTACTTAATTCCATAATTGTTTACAGCACGTCAAGTGGTACCTCGTTATACCTTTTCATAATTTCGTAAAATTACAAGAATAGAATTATTTTATAAAACGGTTTCTAATTCCATCGATAGTAAACATTTTACTTGAAAATATATGAATTTTTCTGCACAACTTTACATCTCCAAGGCCCGGTTTTTCATCACCTGGTTAAGCTTAACCACAAATTAATCAGATAGTGAAAAACCGGGCCTAAATTACATTTAAAAATACCGATATTATAAAATAGAAATTACCAAACTGCATTTCTAAAATAAATACTTAAGAATCTTATAATGATTTAACACATAATAATTACACATGATAATATTGAAATGAATATATTAAAGAAAATCTACATTATCTCTTACATCAAAATATTCTTTTATATCATTCCAAGTAATGCAATTAATAGGATTCGGATGTTAGGGCACAATCACGGGGCGCCGCGGAGAATGGTTGCGCGCTTTATATTTATATTGAGTAGACCGCACGTCAGCCAAAATGTTGCTACTTCAACAGCATTCGATTCACTCTTACGCGCGATGATTCTTCGCACGTACTTCGTAATCGTGCCCAAATGTCTGTGTCGTATTGATTGTATTACTTTATATGATATAAAAGGATGGTCTGACGTAAGAAATAATGTAGATTTTTTAAAAATCTTATCTCCTTCAATTGTGATAATATTAATCCTAATAAACATTACAAACTTTGTAAAAAAACCAATAATGTATGTATAATGTATGTAATATGTAATACCTACAACATTCACGTACAGAAGAGAAGATTATTTTCAAAGATCTAACTATCTAATATCTTAGAGTTATAAGGTTAATTAAAATATTTAATTGATTCAATATATAATTTGTTTGTTGACTGGTGTTGCGTCGTACTGTGAACTACGCTCTGGCGCAAAGTTACCCCGATCTGTGTCAGTCCAAACTGTAAGAACGTAATGAGAGATGCATTTTCTTATGATATTGAGAATTGCCACATAAATAGTCGTTTTTAACGTAGCGCGTTATTATTTCAAATAGTTGAAATTATAGCACTTTTTGTTCTCACGGCGTGATTATAGAAAATTATTAAATTACATAGCTTACAACATGTTTTTCTTTTACAAGAGATGATATTCGGAAAATAAAGAATACTTAGTACGATGTCATTCCGCGATATTTCCATTCGCACGTATTCCGTCTACTAAGTAAGATGGTCTTTTCTGGCGAACGTTATTACAGCATTTGTCGGACTTTATTAACAGCGATTGGTTTATGGCCGTATCAAACGCCGATTATTATGCAAGTGCAATATGTGTTCTTTCTTGTCGCATATTGTTTCATTCTTTTATTCCAGGTATTTCTCAACCCTTTTCTTCTTACACTTAACTTTTCCTTGAATGATTCTTTAAGGAGAATGTGGTTTTATGACCATTGTAAACATATTGGCCCCTCTTTATGTTTCCGTTATTAAGTGACGAATTCTAATGATTATTTATGAAATTATTTACCTATAGTAGCTCTTACATCATGAAACTAATATGCTAATACGTAATAGTCAGCATTTATTGAAACGCATTTTTACTTTCAAGCATATGTACACTTTAACACTTAATTACACATACTTCCTTATTTTTCTTAAACTCCAACGAATTACTACACAAATATACATGTATATGTTCCCGTGTGTTCTTTGTTATTTTACATTTTATTTGACTGAATACATTTCGCGTTATGTAAAGTTAAACGATAGCATTTTACTAATGTAGCCCCTAATTGTGCTGACAGCTGACGGCCTCTTTTTTGAGTTTTTCATTTCAAAGTAATTTTTCTATCATTTGATTGTAGTTCTACTGTTAGTCTGTAGTTGATATTACATGTATATAGATTGTTAGTACTATGCAACCTATATGCGGAATGAGATATACAAACACACTTACATTTGCATAATTTGAATACATACACTAACATAATATTTTACTCTTTTATTAATTTTGTAACCGGATACTGTTTAAAAAAAAAACAGTTTTTAAAATATGTTTTTGTAGAGGATTGTATTACCATCTCTGTTTCTCATCAATCCATTATGCAGCATCGTCACATTTTTCTAAATAGCGACCAAAGTAATGAATGTTTCATGACTTTGTGCCTAAAATCAATTGAACAACTGTTTGACAAATATAATTGTTAAGTTTTAAATTTAAATACTGATTATTAACCAAATTACTATACAAAATGGAAATAGGGTGCCAAAATATTATATATCATATTATTATCTGCATTAATTCTGTAGATTCTTATCACACTTATGTGTTACAGTTTACAACATTTTTGACAACAACGTGCAACTGGAAATTTATTTTTAAAGAAATGTCATACATTTTAATTACCATAATATGTTTTATATCTTATAACTCTTTTTATTTTAATTCTAAAGAAGTAAGTACTAATTGTAATATTATTTTTATGGAATAGCCTTTTTAACCCGAGAATTTTAACATAAGAATTTCAGAAATTTATTATTTAAATGATAGGTGAAATATTTGTTAAAGCAAATAAAATTGGACTGGAATTCAATCGAACATAACAGTGAAATTAGAATATTAGGGAAATATGCCAATGAAAATCGTCTTCTATCACTAATTTTAAGTTGTAAGTAATAATTTCCTTATGAATTAGATATTAAATATCATTTTTAGTATATTCCGGTCTGTTCGAAACTTTTACTATTAATTATGATATTTAATAAGGTTGTATGTGATTTTGTTATTTTCTATATCTAGTTGTCGTCGCATTTGCTATATTTTTTATTATAATTATTGAATTGATACCAGTCGTCCTTGACGTTGTCACACCGATGAACAAATCTCGACCACGTAAAGTCAAAATAGATTTTGAATTTTTTATCGACGAGGAACAGTATTTTTATATTTATTTAATATATGAAATCATAACATTAATAATTGAAATATTCACCGTTTACGCAACATCAACATTATCGTTACTGCTCATCAGACATTGTTGCGCCACTTTTAAAATCGCTAGGTATGTGTCTATCTTTTAATTTTACTACAGAAAATAATCTATATTGAATTGTTTGGTGATTATATAAAAATCGTTTGCAGTAACTTAATCGAAAAAACGGTGACTCAATATACGCTTGAAATTCCTGCTTATCAGAAAACACACGTTATGTGTCAGAGAATTAATCGTGCTGTTCATATTCATAGAAAATCTATTCAGTTAGTCTTTACTTAATTTTTTTTTTTAATATTACCATTTGCTATACATTATGACGCACATTAATTTTTATTTTTAAAATTCACATTTTTTAATATAATTAACTCAAAGATATGGATTAGATTTTACTTCACTGTTGAAGGTTTTCTACATTTTTTATGAACATTATGGGCAAATGGTGTTTCATTTTAGTGATAATCTTCGTAATGTGTTTAAGTTGCAATCTTTTTCGAGTAAGTAATATACTTATGTGTGTACTACATTTTTCTGTGTTACATTTAATTCGATTTGTACATTTACGAATTCATATATTATATATAAATTGAAATCTGGATAGTAATATAACACATTTTTACAGTTGTTTAATTCATTAACTGATGTTTCAAATGAATTTTACGAAACAGTAACGTGTATCTTTATGATAATAGGTCTTATTATTCCAATGTTTGTATTTAATTTTGTTGGACAGTCATTTTCCGATCATAGCGCAGAAATATTTAATGCCGCGTAAGTATCACGTTATACCTACATTAAAATCTCCATTGAACGAAATCGTTTCATTCATACGAAGTTTATCATTATCTGTATTATATATTTTTTATCAATTTCTAAACTACTGTGCCGTCCAAATATAAACTTGTATTAATGTATTTTTCAATGTTGACTAATCTGTTTTTTAGATTGATAATGTTTAAAGGGACTTTGTTATTTTAGTATATTATTTATATAAATATTTTGCAACCTATTCTTTCATAAAATGGGAGAAAGAAATTTATTTTCGGTCATAGAGTATCTTCGTACTTGTAATGATCATATTCGAAGTATCCCGCACGGCGTATATGTAATAATCTTTTTAATAAATTTGCTTGATTGTGTGTGTTGTTTTTGCATCACTGACAAAAAATTTCAGTGGACAATATACTTCTATGGCTAGATGCTGAATAGATTTGAATGAATTTCTTTTATATAATCTGTTCTAATGTTGCGTTCTCCTACACGAGCATTTATACGTCGCATATACGTATATGTGTTTGTAAAATATGTCGTACATGCTGCGCGTGCGCGCATTTGTGTACATATATCAGGGATTTGCGATCTCCATTAAATAAATCGATCTCTGGATCAATCTTGAATCAAATTGATTGAATTCGATCTCCTAAAAAATCAGAGCTGAATCAATCGATCTATCGGAGATCAGAAATTGATTCAATTAAAATTTTTTTAGTAACACTGTATAAATTCAACAAAAACAATAAAACACTTAAAACACGATTCTGATATTCCTCCGAGTAAAATAATTTTAATTTAAAAATCTAGGTTTTATCTAACATCTGTATTTCTTGACTACTGACGTAAGATTGTTAAAATATCGTATATAAACACGTTAAATTCATTTTTATAACTGTCAATTGCTGTTATAAAATGGAATTTAAGTAGTATTTATTTATACATTTTGTTAGTAATAGTTACCAGTTGTAGCTACGGATATTATTAAGCCCGATTAATGATAACATGTAAACGTAGATATCGTTATAGGCACAGTAATAATATTAAAATTTTGGATTCTTTGGAACACGGTTTATGTGAGATTTATTTTTAATAAAATAATAAAGATCCAAATGAAAATATAAAATCTTTAAATTATATATCATAAACCATGTTTGTTTAATAGTGCAACAAAAATACAATAATAATAATTACGTGAAAACATACGATTTTTTAAATATCTGTACTTATGTGAATTAAACCAGACACAATGGTGTTAGTATAATGAAGAATTCATGATAGTTAAAGGTAAAAATAAAAATTAATAAAAGAGACATAAAAAGACAGAAATAAATCTAACAATAAGATAAAGTGTTAATCATTATTGTTCATGGAGTATCCAGATATTATTTTATGCTTGTTTAACACTCGGTGAGCAATAGGAATGAAATAATATATCAAAATATATCTTGAATTTGTAACTTCACCCCGGCATTTTAAAGATCCGTCTCTTATTAAATGAATCGATTTGCCTTAAAATCGAGCGTTAGACAATCGATAAAAAAATCAATTTATTTTTGCAAAATATCGATCTTTCAGAAAATCGGATTGAGATCGCACATCCTTAATATACTTAGAGTTTAAAAGAAAAAATCGGGCTTCTTTAGAGTTAAATATCCCTGCAGCTGTGTTCTATCGAACTGTATTGCTGATGCAAGCAGAAATCAACGAGATAATCCAGCGATAGATGAAAGTGTAGAATTTTATAATCTTATAATATTATTGTTGTGATTGTTACTTTCATTTAATATCTAACATCTTTAAATACATAACGCGCACGCACATTCGTACGAACGCATTTACGGATATTTATGTATAGACATCAGGTTACATCGTAGTGTCGCAGATATCTAGCACATTTTATATATACAATAATAGCATATTTGTTATTAAATGAATGAAAAATACATCCTACATATAATTTAAATGTCTTCTAACATTCAGAAATCTTTTAATCTTTTAATCTCTTAAATCTTTAAAAATCGTCTAACATTTTTATAAATTTATAGGTATAATACAATGTGGTATTTAGCTCCAATATCAATACAAAAATTGCTTTTATTTGTGATGCAAAATTCTCTGAAAACTAACACCTTAACACTTGGTCATATTTATGTAACATCGCTAGAAGGATTTTCGACAGTAATAAATACTTTATAGTGAAAACTAAACTTATTGTGTCCAGGAAAAATTTTACTTTATCTTTTTTATTGTATTTACTGCGTATTTAAAAAGATAATAGTACTATATAACACTGTTTGCAACAAACAAATTTTGACGTTTGCTTTACAAAAGTTATAATATTTTTTCAGCTTATAAC
>NW_017256131.1:0-2767 GCF_001594055.1 Mycetomoellerius zeteki
TTAAAAACTCTTAAACAATTGCACCAACAGCATACTAATCTTTTCCGAGCAATTTCATTTGAATGAAAGAATCGTATATGACTAAGAACAGCCTCTGCTGCATTATACTTTTTGTTACAAACAAAGCACTTAAACATGTTTAAAAAATATATATAATCTCAAAATATTATAGTATTAAATGTGGGCGGATTTTATAACACTATTGATTGTATTAACAAATCAAAATGCCAGTATGAAACTTATATATTATAAACTTAGTTATTATAGAAACTTACTTAAACTTAATTATATTATCTTAATATTATGTTATATTACAGGTAACAATAAATAAAAAATTCTTTTTTACAAGAATATAATAAAGATTTAGAGTGCTATTTGATTCAGTCGACTGATAAGTGTAGTTACATTTGTAACTGATAGTTCGCCTTCCAAGCAAATATCATACAGAGCTCTTTGAATGAATAACCATATATGATATGCTTCAATTTGGTATTCAGCATCAAAAGTAAAAAATGACTTAAAACAAATATCAACAGCTTGCAGAACACTTCCTACTTTCCATAATTTACTGTTGATACAGACATATCTGTGCAGTGATTGAATTTTCCACATTTCCGACAATAATTATGTAAGGCTGGACAGTAGCACTCATGGAGGCATAATAATCATTTCGTCTTTTTATAGCATTCAATACATCACCACCAATCTATAACAATAATCACAAAATTATTAGTTTGTAACAAGAAAATGAAAGTAACAAAATAATAGAAGTAAGAAAAAAATGTTTCATATTACACTTACAGCTACTTTTTGAATGAAAGCTTCTCTTGCTTCTTCTACTGATGGTTTTAACACCTTTTTTCCAACTTTTACTCTGCCACTTGGCTTACATATAATAGATAAGATGTGTAACAAAATGTAATCTTTAACATCTATAGAGAAAATTAAAAAACTAAAATAAATATAACTTTTAGAAAAACAGTAATTTCTATACACAGTAAAAAAACATATGTATATATTGTATTAAAAACGGTTCACTCTAGTACTATATTAAAATTTTGTTAAATTTTTAATATATCCGAGTATTAATTTAATATAATGTGATTATGAATGCATATTATATAGAGCATATTAATACATTAATAATAGAAAATTTAGTACTTGATTTTTTGAAAAAATAAAAATTATTTAGCAAGAAAGATTCTTCAATGACGGAAATTAACGTTAAAATAACACAATTTATGAATAAGTAAACAAATAAAAAAATGTATTTTCTTTTAAAAAGAACAATTATCTACATTTTCTAGCGTTATATTTACCATCAGCTAGATCATTCCTTTGCAAATAAGGTACAAAGTCTTTAACATCATTATAATGTACAATGTCATCCTGTAATATTACAAGCTGTTGCAATTTTTTACTGATTGAAGGCCATTTTATCAAGATATTATTCTGCTTGCCTTTTAAACAAGCATACTTGTCAATGATGGAGTGCAAGGAATTAAAATCATCCAAAATCTGATAATGACAAAAATAATGATATTAATACGTATCTCATAAACGTGGATAATGATCATGCAAGAGATTTACAAAAACATACTAATTTGTAAGCTTGTGGCTGTTGTACAATATTTGACCATTGATCAATATATTGTTGAGTAGAAATCTTCCGATTAGTTATAAGATTTTTAAGACGAACTTTTTGGCATATTTTCCAATTTTCAATAACATGTTCAAATGGCTCTCTATTTCTTTTAAGCCATTCTTGTGCAGCTTTTATTTCATCCGATAAAATGTCTGAAAGAATCTCGCATAAATACGCAATTTAAATTATTTCAGAATATATGTAAAATATTATTTACCGTCAACAGAAAGAACCGAATCATCTTCATTTTGTATTTTTTTCTTTTTTTTCGAAGATGAAATCGCTCCTTTTTTGCGCAGCCAGAATTTAATATTTTTAACTTTTATAGGTAATTTACCTTTAGCTAATAGCTGCTTTTCTCCTTCTGTTTTAGGAGATATACAATAAATTGATACCTAGAAAATAATAAAATATGTCCAGCATTTAATAAAAAAAATCATAACAAATTAGTTCTGGATATTTTTCAGTGAAATACTACGACATATGGTATATTATAGAATCGTAAATAAAATTTAGTATAGTTTGTTATATAGAAAGAATATGCTGATTTTTAATATCTATTATTACCTCTTCTGTAGAAAATTGGTCACAAATTTTACTTGCGAGTACTTCGTAATGCCGATGCTTTGGACTGAAATAAATATAAAAAAATTTA
Organism: Mycetomoellerius zeteki; assembly: GCF_001594055.1. Taxonomy (NCBI): domain Eukaryota; kingdom Metazoa; phylum Arthropoda; class Insecta; order Hymenoptera; family Formicidae; genus Mycetomoellerius; species Mycetomoellerius zeteki. Next base: position 2,301 of record NW_017256131.1, read on the forward strand.
GAAATATATATAATATGGAATTAATAAAGTAAAAATTAAATAAAATCACATCAATTTATAATTAAATAAATAAACATACAACTCAGTTATCTGGAGCAGCCACCTAATAATAGTTTCTACAATGATTTTTCGATCATTTTCAGTCAGTGTGCCTGATTTGGAGTATCCAACAAGCACACCATTAGCCTTGGTATCTGATTTCAGCAACTCATGCAGATCATACATTTAAAAACAAAATTAAAATATGGTTATTATACTATAATTATATATGTACTTAAAAAATTAAAAAATACTGAAGGATACAAAATTATTTAATTTATCTGATCAGTAAATATCAAATGATCAAATGACATATGGAACTAAACTTTCTTTATTAGAATTAAAGAAAAGTTAACTTGCTAATTCACACACACACACACACACACACACACACACACACACACACACACACACACACACACACACAC
>NW_017256131.1:2800-6493 GCF_001594055.1 Mycetomoellerius zeteki
ACACACACACACACACACACACACACACACACACACACACACACACACACACACACACACATCCACAAAAACTTTACTATTTATAAATATATATACATAAAATTGAATTTTTAATTACTTACTACTTTTTCTATTTCAATTGAAGCTTTTATGTTACTTCGTCGTTTACTTCCTATTTTAGATTTATCAAGCAATGGTTTATGATTTATATCTTGTTGATTATAATTAGGTATGTCTTGCTCTTGCACATCAGGTATAATTAACAGAGGCAACTCATCATTGAATGAATTTGGAGATGTTCCAGTGATTTGTATTGAATTTATTTGTAAAGGATCTTGTAAAATTATAGTGTTTGAATTAATGTGGCTTTGTACTGATGATGTATCCGATTGCACATATGTATCTGATGTGTCGATTATCTTCAAAAAGAAAAAGCGTAAATATATATGTATTTGTGTTTGTGTATATCTTCCTTTTATATAATCATTTATTTACTAAATAAATCGAATAAAATAAACTTCAATAGTAAAACTTATGAAAAATAAGAAGTTTCTAGTGAAAACTTTTTTTCAGAATTATTACGAATTGGATCACTTTTATAAATGCTTTAGAAAATCTGTAAATTTTCTTACAATTTTTCACATATGTAAATTTTGAAACAAGTTCTAAGATTTCTAATTCCATAATTTCTAAAAAAAATGTTTAAACTTTTAAATTTTATCACATTTCAATTATAAAATGAGAAATCTTAGAAAATGTTTCAGAATTAACATATATGAAAAATTTAAGAAAAGACATTACACTTTGTAGTTGAGTATTTTTAAAGGCTATTTAAATTTATATTTAAAAAATCTGAGAAATTAAAATGTTAGTTGTTTAAAAATTCAGAAAATTTCTGAAATTTAAAATCTGAAATAATGTATGAAAAATTTTCAAACAGGAACGAAACAGTAGAAACAAAGAGAAAGAAGAAAAAGAAAAAAGGGAACAAGTATCTGTATATACAAGTATAAATACAAAAGAAAACCAAAAAATAAAAAAGATGACAAGAATTAATTTTGCAATTTATTTCATAAATGACTAAACGAAATAAAATTAAATACCTCTTCACTAATATTATCAGATGAATTGAAAGCCTTTATAGTGCTTGGCAATGATATATTAGATGATGAAGATGATAAAGATGTTGATGTGCAAGGAAATACAGATGTCAAACATGTTGGATTAATCTCCTACAAAATTAATGATTTAATCTTATTAATTAATGATTAAATTAATGCTATATCAAGTTATTACTTATATAATTTGCAACTGACACTAATAATAGTATTAAAAATTATAGTCATACACATCTCAAAAATAATCACATATATTTTTAATTATGAAGAAACAAATTTATTAATTTATAAGTAATAACTCCATTTAGTAGTAACTTGATCGAATAACATGAATACAAAATGTAATCTTTTTCATGCATCATAGTAATATTTATAAAAGTATTGTAAAAGTAATGAAATCTTTATATAACGAATTATTAATTTTTTGATATACAGAATTATTATACAACATTACATTCAATAAAAAATTATAATATTTAGTCAAATATAAATAGAACTGATATACAGAATTATTATACAACATTATAATACATTCAATAAAGAATTATAATATTTAGTCAAATATAAATAGACTATTATACTTCAATATACCCAAAAGACATGCTTACAAGATTATTTGAAACCATAAAAGAAGTGAACTTGTTCATAAATTTCAATTGATCCCCTATAATAAAAAATGGAGTGGGAAATAATATAGGGATTTGACTTGGAGTTAAATTCAAAAATGTATCTACATCCACACCATTGCCTAAAGCAGAAGAAGAAATATTAAGTGTTAAAACAAGTAAAACTGACACAAGTAAGGCTATAGAAATTCATGATATTAATAAAAATAGTAAACAATTAAAATAAATAAGTAGACAGAATAAAATTAATATGTATTTTGATCATTAAAAACCTGAACATCGATCATCTAACTATATTCTTTAGACTAGAAACATGAAATGTAAAAAATTGTTTCCATCAACTTCAATGATAACGATTTTTGCTTTTCATGTTTCTTCCGCCTTAGGGAAAAAGATAAGCAAAGGAATGAGCCGCATGACTATACACACATATTCGCATAAAAATACCATTTTACATTCACTGTCACACCAAAATTGTTTCGAATATATTAATTGACTGCGATATAATTGTCGAAAGAAGTTTGTTTCTGTTGTTACACTTACAACATTCTTACGACAAAAATCTTAGATGGAAAGCAACAGCTATTCAATATATTCGACAAAACTCATTATAGACAAAATAATTAATTTTAACTTAATTAAGCATTGATTAATAATTACAATCACAATTCCATACATATACAGGGTGTCCCATTTAACCTGAAATATCGAAATAACTCAAAAAATACGAATTGGACGACATAATAACCAAAATAAAAGTTGTTCCTGTCGAAGAGAGCCGTCGAATGATATCAAAATCGACTTCGCCCCCGCCCCCCTGGGGGTGGGGTGGAGGGCAACTTTTGAATGTCAAACGGGAACCCCCATTTTTTATTACAGATTCGGATTCTCCATGGAAAAATAAGTAAGTTTTATTCGAAACTTTTTTTTCGATTCGTGGCAGATGGCGCTGTAAACGATGAAAACGAAAGAAAGTAGGAGTAACGAAAGATTGAGACTGGGCATTGGATATAACAATTTTTGAGAAAAGTATCCAACGAATCAAACTCCCCTCGCCTCTCACCTTCGGGGTGCTTGTTTTCGGTGAGTCCCCTCGCCTCTCACCTTCGGGGTGCTTGTTTTCGGTGAGTCCCCTCGCCTCTCACCATTCGATTAAATTAAATGTTCAAATTCAAGCACCCCGAAGGTGAGAGGCGAGGGGACTCACCGAAAACAAGCACCCCGAAGGTGAGAGGCGAGAAGCATGTCTGGTGTTATTGCGGCGCAAGCATCCCTTATTCGTTGCATCATGTTTTCGCGGGTGGTAGGCATTTCTTTATAAACGACATCTTTCAGGTGACCCCATAAGCAGAAATCTGGCGAGGTAAGGTCAGGCGATCTGGCGGGCCAATTCACCGTACCTCCTCTACCGATCCAGCGATTACAGTAAACTCGATTTAATACTTCGCGTGCTACTAACGAATTATGTGCTGGACAACCATCATGTTGAAACCACATGTTTTGTCGCAATTCGATGCTCAGGTCTTCAAGTAATCCTGGTAGTATACCTCCTCAGTAGTATAAAAACTCCTCAGTATACAGTATCATCCGAATGAAGTGTCACTTCTGCATTTTTTTTAAAGATATATACTTCATTTTTTATACTTTTTTCATTCTCGGCGCTGCACCAGTCCGCCATTTTGAATTTTCACAAAACGCCACACGCCAATAAAAAGTAGACACTCTAACGAAAATTTTAAGCCCTGGTTGGTTGAATTCTGTCAAAAAATGAAATGGGCAGAAGGGGACTCCGACACGCGGAGAATGCCCCATATATATATTTATAGTATATATATACCTATATAAAAGGTAAACGTTCCAGTAACTGAACACGTTCCTATATAGTGTCCAGATATTTACACGAAACTTTGAGTAACAAACTTTTACACAAAAAAAAGGAGCTTACGATA
>NW_017256132.1:0-590 GCF_001594055.1 Mycetomoellerius zeteki
ATTAAAAATGAAATAGGTAATTCAACTCCTATGACGCTGACCGCGACACATACCGTCAAGGTAATAACCCTTAATGACCATCGAAGGGTTTCGTCAGTCGCTCGTTGTTTATTAAGAAGTTATTAAAATTAAAATTCACCTCAGATGACCTCGATTTTCCCATACATTATGAAGGTCATCACATTGAATAATCTTCGGAAGGTTGCATCAGTCACCCGTCAAGTTCATGTCCTTGAATAACCATCGAAACGTTTTGGTAGCGGTTCATTGATTATTTAGAAATTAGTAAAATTAAAATGGACAATTCAACTTCGATGACCCTCCCACACATTACGAAGGTCATCATAATGAACAACCTTCGGAATGTTGCAGAATGTCACCCATCACGCGTTACGAAGTTATCCCAAAAAATTAAAATGACCCTGACTCATATTGTCAAGGTCATGACCCTGAGTGACCATCGGACACTTTCAGCAGGCGACCGCTGACCATTAAGAAGTTATTAAAGTTAAAATGCACAGTTCACCACCTATGACCTTGACCCTCCCACACATTATGAATGGTCATTACACCGAACAATCTTCGAAAGA
>NW_017256132.1:604-2609 GCF_001594055.1 Mycetomoellerius zeteki
AAGCTATGCAAAAAAATTAAAATGGCCTTGACTCATATTGTCAAGGTCACTACCCTGAGTGACCATCGGACACTTTCAGCAGGCGGGGGTGAAAGAGGACGATAGAGGGTGAGAGAGGACGAAAGAGAGTGAGATAGGGCGGAAAATAGAGGGTTGGTGCGGGTGGGGGGTGGTGGAGGAGGAGGATAGGGGAAGGGGGTGCGACGGTCAAGGTTGGTGGAGGTGTGAGTGAAAGGTGAGAGAGGACGTTAACATAATTAATATAACGAAAGAGAGTGAAATACGTCGAAAAAGCGGGTGGTGGGGACGGGGGGTTGGGGAGGCGGTGGAGAGGGGGGAGGGGGAGGAGTGGGTCGAAGATGGTGGAAGTGTGAGTGAAAGGTGAGATAGGACGTTAAAATAATGAATCCGGACAGAGAAGAAGAAAAAAAAGAAGAAGGACGCGTATTCATTTTTCACGAAAACCATCACTTTTCGACCGCTCATATGTCCATAACGGCTTAAGAACGGCTTGACCGATTTTAATTTTTTTTAGCTCAAATTACTCGTGGCGATGCGGCCTTCCAGGATATATTACGTGCGTTTCAAAATTTTTCATATTTTAGTAGTTATACACCCCCGAAAAATGCATTTTGGTGGCTCGAGATAAGAGACTTGTAGTGTCTTTCATTTCATTAATCTTGAAGTAGTTTTTTTTAACATGGCCGGAGATACTACCGCGTTTCCTGATATCGCAATTAGTACGTATATTAAATAATACATCCTAAATGATGTTCTTGAAGTACTATCATAGACGGAACTTTTTTGCTAGAATGCTTACATTGATTATGAATACACATTGTCTTCAAATGTTTAAAATTTGTATTTTATACTTTAGTAGTATGTGGGCAGCCATGGGGCGTCACAACAAAACCCCTCCACTCTACCCTGGCGTCAAAACAAACCCTCTCTTCCCCTCCGCCGAGCTGTCAAAACAAACCCCCTCCACGACTCCCCAGACGTCATGGGCATGGCCTAGACGGGTCCGTCTGGAACAATGGGGACTCTGATTGGGTGGAAACGAAAAAGGGGATAATGAGGTAATTAAATAGAGCATTCTGATTGGTTCGCTCCATGGCTGCCCACGCTATGATTGGTGAGGTGGAGGTCACGTTGAGAAAGAGAGAGAGTGAAAGTGAAAATAGGAAAGCCGAGGAAAATAGGTCCCCGAGACATTTTTTGTCAGGGGAGAGGGAACGGTATGGACATGAATATCATGAAACTCTTTACTCTGAAGGTCGTTTTTTGCTATCGTGACCCTTTGTCAACGACGTACCGACGTTTATTATTTATGGGTACTTTTTTACGAACATTTTCGAGACTCTAGCTTTCACTTGGGGGAAAAGCTAAGTAAAACAGGAATGAACATGTTCAACTGACGAGTCGTCTCCAGTGTGATGATTCATTCGCTCGAGTAAGAGTATGATAGTGATTTTAAGAAAGGTGTATTGTACATCTTGTACTTTATTTTAAAGTCCATGTTATACATATATAACATGGAAATACGCAGAGGAGAAAGTTGGTTATTAGAGGGTATGAATGATTAAGAAAAGAGGGTTTATGTTATACAAAAATGTATTTATCGATACAAATTCTTTTTTCAAAGAAGAAGAAATACATAGTTCACATGGGAATAAACTAAAAAAGTTTTTAGAAAAATTAATCGAAAGATTCCCGCTTCGTGAGAATTATATGAATAATTTCGTTATATCTTAATGAAGTTAATTCCAAAAATATTATATTGAAATACATATCCAGAAAAGTTAAGTCGTTAATTTGTGTACGTACATTACGCTCTATATCTTCGTAATTACCTCGTAACGTTAATTTTATAATTTCCTGATTAATAAAACTTACAGGTAGTTTCAGTTCAATTTCTTGAATTAAATATAGAGCACACTTATTTAACATTATCGGATAGTGATTCTCATTGTAGTTTTCTGCATTACAATTGCCGCTGCGTATG
>NW_017256132.1:2700-3683 GCF_001594055.1 Mycetomoellerius zeteki
AATATGGATTTTGCTCCGTAAGACGTGGTAAAGTTGATGGTGTAATTTTTTATAATAACAAAGTTAGGTTTCACTCTGTTATCGCTGGTTAAATACTCGTTCATGAGTCCAAGCTGTCCTTGAAATAGTTGCCAGCAGTCGGTGTCGAAATAAATTCCATCCGCGTTGTGTCCGGTTAATTTTACAAGAGGTTTGAAGATTCCTTCGTTCGTTCTTTGCAATCCTACATGAATCGTCTTCGTATGAGAATTGTTAAGACCATACGATGTTGTTAACAACATATGAAATCGAGCGTTTCTTCTCTTGTCGTCGTTACGTATCTTAGAATATGGAGTGTAGTCCCATGTTCGAATTATTAGTATTTTTTGAACTGGCCATTGTTCTTACACCACAGTAATACCAAATTCAAGTGAAACTAAGATGGCAATCAAAAACACAAGAAGCACAGTACTTGTTTGCTTTCGAAGCTGAAGCTGCGGACGACGAGACTCGAATGAAACGGATTTTCGATAGCAACGCTCCAATGCTACATAATAAAATTATTCTGCGCGCGCAGATGAAAAAAAATGAAAAAACATAAATTTTCTCTAAATTTTTATTAAAAATTTAAAATAATCTATACAACATAGAAATCGGGAAGGAAAAGGAACGAGATAAAATGAGAACGAATAGGAATGAACAGTTTTTACGATTCCTCTCCTGCTTTTTTATAAAATAACATTGAAAGGAATTTGACAAACCGAAAAGAGAAAATTCTTTCTCAATAAACGGTTTTACGATTCCTTTCCTGCTTTTTATAAAATAATATTGAAAGGAATTTGACAAACCGAAAAGAGAAAAAAATTCTTTCTCAATAAACCATAAGGAAATAAAGAATTGGATTAGCATGGGGAAGTTTCTATCGAATAAGAAATACTACATCTCTCTCAATAAACAACAAATTTAAAAAAAAAGAAAACAAAAAATTTATAAAGCGTCCTCGA
>NW_017256133.1:0-5700 GCF_001594055.1 Mycetomoellerius zeteki
GTTGAGGCTTGTGCCTATTACGATATGTGAATCGTTATTTTCTCGTCGACGAAGAGTCGTATGCAATTCTTGGATTACAGCAGTGGTGTTGCTTGTACTCGAAGGACCAAATGAATAAATACTGTGTCACGTAATGTTAATTTAGAACATATTATATTTCACTTCTTACAAAAATAAAACGTACGCTAATAGTAATACAGAAAGATGCGCACTCGGTGACATGTTGCGAGGAAGAAAGTAACGGAACAGGAAAGAACGCGCAACAGTGTAGGCAATGCCATGCTCGAAAATAAAACTAGATAGGCAGTGCTGCATAGAGGGCCTGAGCGGTACAAACAACGAGAGACTTGCGAGCGGGAAATAAGAACGCGTGTAGCGTGTACAAACCGCCGCCCTTGGAAGTATCGGTTTCCAACGAAATATTATATAAGTATACAAGCTTAAATAAACACAAAAATGACAGCATAAAGTTTACTAAAATAACATTTTAATGGTCATTATCAAAAGGAAAAATGCATAAACCTGTAATAAGACGCTTATAAATACCATTAGAAGTACGTACTGTGACGGTACGAACGACATTGTCATTACCAGGATGTAGTTCAAGAATCCTAGCGAGAGACCAGGATAAGGGGGACGTAGAATCCTCTCTTAGGAGGACCATCTGTCCGACATGCAATGAATTCTTCTTAGTCATCCATTTATTCCGCTGTTGGAGATGATGCAGGTATTCTCTTGACCACCTTCGCCAAAAATGTTGTCGTATTTGCTCGACACGTTGCCAGCGTGAGAGCTTATTAACTGGCAGTCTTTCTAATGAGGGTTCAGGATATGCGGTTAAAGTAGTTCCAATCAGGAAATGGCCAGGAGTGAGTGGTGTGAGGTCGGAAGCATCAGATGACATGGGTGTGAGAGGACGAGAGTTAAGAATCGCCTCAATTTGTATAACTAGAGTTTGTAGTTCTTCGTATCTTAAATGTGCTTCCTTCGTTACTCGAAGAAGATGACGTTTAGTTCCTTTGACAGCTTCTCAAAGTCCACTATGATGAGGTGCTCTAGGAGGTATAAAGAACCATTTAATTCCCTTAGTAGACACATAGTCAAAAATTTGTTGACGACCTTGTTGCTCCTTGAACAATGCAGCTAATTCAGCTAATTCTCGTTCGGCACCCCTGAAGTTGAGGACGTTGTCCGAATGAATAGTTGCCGGGCATCCTCGTCTGGAAATAAAACGCTTTAGAACATTCAAAAAGGCTTGAGTGATTAGATCGGTAGCTAGCTCAATATGAACCGCTGTTGAAGCAAAGCAAATAAATATGGCAATGTAACACTTTAATAATTTAGTGGTTTTTCTTGATCTTTCTTTATAGTAGAGAGGACCTGCGTAATCGACTCCACATTTCTCGAAAGGTCGTTCGGGAGTTGTGATTCTCGCTTCAGGAAGATTTCCCATTAGTGTTGAAGCTGTCCTAGGTGAGCTTAGAAACCAGATGGTGCACTTGCGTGTAATTTGTCTTACTACGTTCCTCGCACCTATGAGCCAATAATTTTGTCGAACTGCAAATAGTGTAGCCTGAGGCCCTGCATGAAAGTGCCTCTCATGCTCATGTATGATGATTTTGGCAGTGACTGTCGCAGGACTAAGAAGTCCAAGGGGGTCAAAGACTAAAGCGATTCTTGACAGTATGCTCCTTTTGGTAGGTGTTGTTAATGGTGGCAAACAGGCAATACTAGAAAATTTGAAATAATCGTGGGTACAGTTCCAAATAAGATCTAGTGTTCTTGTTTCACACTCCTTGTCGGAAGATAGCACGAATTCCTTCTCAAGATTGACAGCTTGGTTATCTCGAAGAGTTGATGAATTGGAAGACCATCTTCGTAGTTCAAAGCCGCCTTCGAGAAGCAATTGAGATGTTTCATCCTTGATAGTTGAAGCATCTTGCAAAGTATCTGCTCCTGTGACTAGGTCATCGACATAAAAGTCATTCAAAATCGTCCTGGATCCAATAGAATACCTGTCGGAACTGTCTTCGGCTAATTTCCTGAGAGAGCGAATAGCCAGGAAGGCTGCTGGAGCGGTGCCATACGTGACAGTCAGAAGCTCGAAGGTTTGAATAGGTTGATCCACAGAATCACGCCAGAGAATGCACTGAAGAGGAGTTTGACTGGAGTCGATTAAAACTTGTCTGTACATCTTTGCCACATCGGCAGTCATAGCGTATTTAAACATTCGAAACCTCGTCAATATTGAGAATAGATCATCTTGTAGTGTTGGGCCAACCAATAATGCGTCAATGAGATCCCTGAGGTTGTTTTGCAAGAACCATCGAAGACTACCCTAAGTTTGGTCGAGGTACTTGTTTCCTTAAAAACGGGATGATGCGGTAGGTAATATGATATATTGTTGCTCTCAGTTGGATGAGTCACCTCGCGCATATGTCCTAGCGCATATATTCCAACAAGAATTGTTTGTATTCCGTATGCATTTTAGGAGAGGTTAGGAAGCGTTTCTCCAGACATTTGAGCCGACGAATGGCTATTTCCTTGTAATCTCCAAGCTTGGATAGTTTGTCAGACTTGACTGGTAGCTGGACCACGAAGCGTCCGTCGCTGTTTCGTTTAACAGTATCTCTGAATAGGTTCTCGCAAGCTTGGTGCTCTGGAGAAAATTTCAATGAGGATATAGTGTGATCCACCTTCCAAAAACGGTTGAGGATATGATTCAAGTCTTCTGTTACAGCTAAGCAACTAGTGATTGAAGCCCCAATTTGTAGAAACACTTGCAGTCGGACCAAACAGAATCCATCCGAAGAGAGTCTTCTGCAAAGTTGGTTGATCTTTAGCAGATTTAATTTGGCCCGCGCAAATAAGTCTCCAAAATATTTCGGCACCGATTAACATGTCCACCTAAGCGGGAACATTAAAATCAGGGTCAGCCAACTTTAAAGTACTCGGTATGGTTATATTTTGCTTAGATATGAAATTCTGAGGTAATTGCTAAGTAATTCTTGGTAGAACGACACATTCCACGCTCTCGCTAAAATTATTGAACCGCGATTTGAAGCGTACGACGGCTGATTGATTGGCTTGAATGGTGCCATGAGTTACACCGGAAATGGATATTTCTATTTGTCTCTTATTGAGACATAGTTTATCAGCGAGGTCCTGCGTAATAAAATGCATTTGAGACCCGCTATCTAGCAACACGCGGCAAGAATGGATCTGATTATTATTATCAAATACGTAAATAATAGCTGTAGATAGTATAATTCCTAGAGAATGATGGGTTGATACGCATTGTGTTACCACTGGCTTCGCAGAGCCGTCGGGTTCGAGAGGAGTAGTTGAGCTAAAATTAGGAGCTTTGTTATCATCTAACGCATTTGACAAATGTAGTAATGTATTGTGTTTGCGTTTACATTTGCGACAAGACCTTGAAGTGCAATCTTTAGCTTGGTGCGATTGGGATCTTAAACAGTTAAGACACAAATGAGCCTTGTTTGCTAAAGCAATTCTCCGTTCTACCGGTAATTTGAGAAACGTTTCACAATAATATAGTGGGTGCGTCTCCTTGCATTGAGGACAAGGTGAATTAGAGGTAGCGATATTTGAAACAGGAGAAGCCTTTGACTTTGTCGCGATCTTTGAAGAATTAGCAGGTTGATTGACTGCAAGTTTACTAAAGATCGCTTCAAGCGCGTGGCAACGTTTTGAAAGAAAATCAGTTAATGATTTCAAAGTAGGAATCTCCCTGTCAGGCATGCTAGTTTCCCAGGCTTTGCTAGTGGCTGGATCAAGTTTTAATAAAATAAGATGAACTATTAAATCATCCCAGGCATCTGTGGGCCTTTTCATAGCCTTAAAGGCACGTAAAGGTTTTAAAAGTGTGTCTTACAATTCACGTAACTGAACATGATTTTCTTTCGTTAATGGAGTAATTTCGAATATAGCTTTAATATGTTTTTGTAGTATCCAGCGCTTGTTATCAAACCGTTCCTTAACAGCAGACCAGGCATCCTTGTAATTATCGGTAGTGGTTTCGATGGATTTTATTATTTCAGCAGCCTTGTCTTTGAGAGACGAACGTAAGTAATGGAACTTCTCAATCTCTGATAACCTTTGATTGGCGTGTATTAATTTTTCATACGTATCCTGGTACGAGTACCAATCTTCATAGGAACCTGAAAATACTGGAAGCTCGATTTTAGGCAACCTAACATGCGATTCCTTGTTTGTGGACGTGCTCGTATTTTGCGTATCGTTAGAAGTTGATGAAGAGATTCTAAGATTGCGTTGATCAAAATGTTCAAGTAAGGCTTCACAACGCGAAATCAGACTGAAATATGTTGATTTGAAATTTGCTCTGTGTTGCTCATGTTGAGCACGTAGCTCATCTTTGTTTTCAATTGATGGATCTTGATTCTCAAGTACTTTTATTCGCGATTGCACGACATCAAAAAGATTCCATAGTTCTATTAGCCTCTTTCTACGCTCAACAATGTCATATCGCGATCCATTATTAATATCAAAGTTTTCTATGGCAGTTTTGTGTCGCGTCAAGGAGGACTTTGCAGTGATACGTTTAGTCTTAGCCTCCGCTAAACACATTGAATCCATAGTTATAGAATTTGTGCTATTAGTAACGAGGTTAGAATGCCGCCCTTATTAGAGAGGGAAGTGCATGCGTGAGCATATATGTGTGTATGTATAGTATACAGTAACGAAGCTTCGAGGAGTGAAGACAATATGGCTATCTTACCTTGATTTGACGAAATAATCTTACCTAGCTACTTGAGTTGAGACTCTGTAAATCTGTTTGTTTATGCCTTTAATTGCGAGCGACAAATACGCTAACCAAAGCGGTGTATGAATGATTCTCGGCTTATACCTTGAATATTGCTGGCTCGGATTCTAGTATCCGGCTCGAAGGACCAACTCTGTTGAGGCCTATTACGATATGTGTATCGTTATTTTCTCGTCGTCGAAGGGTCGTATGCAATTCTTGGATTACAGTAGTGGTGTTGCTTATGCTCGAAGGACCAAATGAATAAATACTGTGTCACGTAATGTTAATTTAGAATATATTTCACTTCTTACAAAAATAAAACTAGATAGGCAGTGCTGCATAGAGGGCCTGAGCGGCACAAACAACGAGAGACGCGCGAGCGGGAAATAAGAACGCGTGTAGCGTGTACAATACAGATGATACATATATCATTAGATTTAGTAAATTTTGTGATATAATAATTTTCATGTAATAATTTTTGAAAGGGAATAAAGCCATTATAACTTAGGTTGGAATGTATCATATACTCGTACAAAGAATTTCATCAAACAGCAAACGCAATTAGTCATTAGTTCCACGACCGATTAAATAATTGACGTTGGTGTAACCGGCCTAAATGGTGGTTTCCATACCAGAAGCATGCACGCTTAGCACTTTTTTTACTTTTTTTAAAAAAGGTAATAAATATAACGTGGCAAAACGATATAAAATGGCGTACCGAATGATTAACATTTTTTACCGATATTATTTCAATAATGAATTAATACCGGTATTGTTTTTATTGTATTTATTTTTCTATACCGGTATTAATAATAATACTGATATTAAACCAATCCTGGTGCAAGATTCATATCGCTACTTTCGTAATACCATTTCGCGTGAGTGTTTAATATTGAAAATATAATTTATACGGT
>NW_017256133.1:6042-6475 GCF_001594055.1 Mycetomoellerius zeteki
GTCATTTAGTATTTTCATAGCGTTTACTATCTGGAGACATGGTAGTCTCTCGGCGTTAAGACAAGCGAAGCGTCATGGTGACATTTACAATAAATATTTCTTAGTATTGTTATGCCCGTGTTTTGCTTACGCCCGTGATATAGCGAAGTACACGCGTTGCCGAGACAAAGAGGCATTCGTCTGTTTTCAACAAGATCGTCAGATTTGGATGTGAGCTGTTGACACGAACGGACATATCTTGAGACCACTCCTTCTATTATCGTTCGGGGAGAATTAATCTGTTCTCTTTACAATAAACGTTTCCTTTTCTACTATATTACACCTGTGTTGTTTATTTCGGCGGTTCGGTAGTGAGAGTGCGCGTTTGTGAGAGCGATCTCGTAAATTGGCTGCGCAGACGTAACAGTATTTATAATAAATATTTAGGATCCGT
>NW_017256134.1:0-7799 GCF_001594055.1 Mycetomoellerius zeteki
TCCATACGAGCTCTGTATATATTTTTTCTGTTATGGGGAGGTTAGGTTTTATATGAAGCTGGACACCCCATTTTTTTTTTTGCCGCCAAACGGTTGGAGCACTAAATTTCGGACTAGGGTACTAAATTAGCACCTAATTAACACTAAATTTTTGACCTATTCCGAACTTGATTTTCGATGGTGAGGAGTCCAGCTTCACAGACATAATTAATTAAATTATTCATCTTTCATTAATGACCAATAAAGAGAAAAAAGAGAAACAGAAGGAGCGTAAATAAAATCATTTTCTCATTATACACGGCGATTGGCAGATGAACAAAAATGAAGTCGGTTTTCCTGTAGCTGATTCAGCAAAAATTTTACTGAATTCTTCTTTTATAATTTTCTCCATTTCACAGTTTTTTTAATTTCATAATTCTTGAAATTACATGTACACATAAGCGTGATCGCTATTAAATCATATATACTTTAAAATCTTTTCATAAAGATTCTATCCAATTGGGTAAAACGTGTCAACAATTCAACCAATAAAATTTTGAATAAGTATTTCCAAGCTCACATCTCCAATACGATAGACGGGGATGAAATTTTGTCAAGTCATGTATGTGTCAGGCATGTATATTAGCCGAAAATAGATTGTAACTCGAACGTATTGCAAGAAAACAATCGTGGATTATATACTATTATATTTACTATCATACATTATATACATGGTTTTAATATTTTTTCCAATTTATGCAGATATTTGTGATTTTGGGTGGACCCTAGTGAAGCATTCTAAATTTTCGGCACTTTACTCAAGAACCACCTTAAGGTTTGTCCGCGTCGCATGTTCCAACATGTTCCAATATGCTTCGTACCATAGCTCACTCCAATGCGCTTGATAGAGTGAGTAGGAGCTTTGGTAGGAGCATGTTGGAGCATGTTGGATCTTGCGATGCGAACAAACCTTTAAATGCTCTAAATAATTACTTTGACCTGAAACGAGTGTCATATATCGAGATGCGATGAAACGCGAAATGTGCGAAAAAGGTCGGAAACATTGAAAGGCGCGAAGATACGCGAAAATATCACGCGAGTTCCATGTACGAGTAAGTAGTAAGTCCGAGCATTGTTCATAATTTATTAAATTTAAGATTTAATCCGATCGATTATTAATACGCGAACGATTGCGGGAGAGTGAATGATATTAATTTCATTATCTCTTAAATAAATTTTGTAATGGATTATATAAGAAACGTTAGTTATTAAATCAATGTTGGGGGGAGTTATTAAATAACAAAAAAAATTATTAAATCAATTTCGTGAAATTCCAAATGTTATCACGAAAAATTAAAAAAGGAAACTTGACTTTGCTATATCGGAAAAGAAAAACTATAAAAATAATTTATAGATAATCTTGTTTCTAAGTTAAAAACATTTTCGTGTCTGACTAATTTTCATTATAAATTGAGTTAGCCTAATTAATTCTATTTAAATGTTTACTATTAATTTAAGTTAAGATGTTTACTGTTAACTAAAAATGGAATGTGTGTAGATGCTGCGCTAGCTTAGTTTGTAACGAAAATAAAATACGAAAATGTCTGTAACTCGGAAATAAGACAGTAAATGTTTAAATGAATTTTATGTGTTCATTTTATGTCCTAAATTAATTCCTGTAATTATCCCCACATATTATGAAACGCTTTAAACATCAGTTAATTATTATAAATTAATTTAGATCACTAAAATTTAATTCAATGATTAAATTAACAGTAGTGATACATTCATGAAATATTTAAAAAATGTGAAATATTTCTCTCAATTAGAAATAATATTTTTATACAATATTTTTCTTTTCTTCCCTACAAAAATTTTTCACCTTTAAATAAAAAAACTTTTATCTTGGTAAACTAATATATATTTTTAGGTATAACTTTATAATTAATTTAATTTAGGAGGGTCGTCTGAAAAGTTTTGAGCCTAACATAGAAACAAGTAATTTTTCGGTCAAATTCAATTTTATTTTTCCATATAGTCTCCTTTTAAGTCGATACATTTTTTCCAGCGATGCTCCCACCCCTTTAATCCATTCAAATAATACTAAGCGTCTTACTGTGCAAAATAGTCATCTACGGATGCGATAACCTTCTCGTTCGATGAAAATTTTTGTCCTCCGAGCCAAACTTTGAGCCTAGGAAACAGAAAAAAGTTGCTGGAGACCAGATCTGGTGAATACGGTGGATGGTCAATTAATTCGAACCGTAATTCGTGAATTTTTGCCATAGCGACCGCCAAAGTGTGAGACGGTGCGTTATCTTGATGGAACAGCACTTTCTTCTTTTTCAAATGCGGTCATTTTTTCTCAATTTCTGCCTTCAGCTTGTCAAGCAATGATGCGTAGTATGTCCCTGTTATTATTTTAGCTTTTTCAAGATAGTCGATCAACACAATTCCATGACTATCCCAAAAAACAGTCGCCATCACCTTTCCCGCCGATAAAACCGTCTTCGCTTTCTTCGGAGCAGGTTCACCCTTCGCAGTCCACTGTTTTGATTGTTCTTTCGTTTCAGGAGTGAAGTGGTGGACCCAAGTTTCATCAACCGTTATTAATAGACGCAAAAAATCCGACTCGTTTCGCTTAAACAGTGCTCGCTCCAACAGGGTCTTAGAAATGTTCATTCGAATGCGTTTTTGATCCAGAGTGAGCAAGCGCGGCACCCAACGCGCGGTTAACTTACGCATGCCTAATTCTTCAGTCAATATATGACAAACACGTTCTTTTGATATGCCAACAGCCTCTGCTATCTCCCTAACCTTAATTCGACGGTTGTCCATTATCATTTGATGAATTTCTTCGATGTTATCGGTGGTGGTCGCAGTTGTTGGCCGTCCCGAACGCTCATCATCAGCTAAGCTGGTACGACCACGTTTAAATTCAGCTATCCATCTTTTCACGGTGGCAAATGATGGGGCAGAGTCCTCGTAAACAGCGTCCAACTCGGCTTTAATTTGCGTAGACGTATTGCCTTTCAAATGCAAGAATTTAATTATAGCACGATATTCAATTTTTTCCATTTTTACAAAATGACGACACAAATGATTGTCAAACAACAACTGAACGTCCAAAGTGGCCACAATTGTCACAGATATCTTTCGTAAGTATCACGATTATAATACCAGAATGGCTTTGACGAGTAACGCCATCTTCATGATGAGGCTCAAAACTTTTCAGACGACCCTCGTATTTGCAGATATTGTAGTTTTAAGACTCTCAAATTTAAGGAGAGAGATTGAAAGTTTCCGGAATATAAAACTTAAAAACCCAGAGATCCGGTATTGTGCGTTCTCAAAAACTAAAAGTTTTTCACGTACTCTTAAAGCTTGCAATTTTAAAAAATTCATAAGTTTCAAGAAAATTTAAAAAGTACAAAACTTGAATAAAGTCTAGCAAATATTAACTGAGAAATAAGTTTAATGACCTACTTATACATAGGTAGTTCAGTAACCACTAATACATAAGTAGTTAAGTAACCTACTTGAAAAATGATTCTTTAACTTTCTATTTTCTAGTTTCAATCTTTAATATTAAAAGTACCTTCCATTATCGATTTATTTTTGGTTTAAGCTTTACAGTCCGTAAACAAATGCATAATTGGAACGCCTGCGCGAAATAAACACAATAGCGCGCGCATAATAAAATAAACATGAAGAAACCATATAATTATTTTGAAAAATTTCAGAAACACTACGCTTTGTACTTCAAACGAAGTGCTGTAGCCATTTGCGATGCAATGTTTCGTAAAAAAGTTGAAATATGTTACATACATAGCACCATGTATCTTGCGCTTTATCCTCAAAGACCGCATCATCCCCCAGTCGCTGAAAACAATTTAGATTTGCAATGCAAAGTAGTAATAAGCCCGCCGTGTACGATTCGCGAACTGCACTATTTTAGCTTCTGCTTTTTAACTAGATGAAGAAAATTTATTTACTCCGCCCGGGAAATTTATGAGCCAGTGACCGTGTTGTTTCCGCGAAGCATATTCTAAAATTATCTTACGACAGCAAAATAAATAAGGCGCCAAATATGTAAATCACATGTAAGGTGTGCTTGCGACGACACAAAATTTTTACAACTAACTGACTTATTTAAATGAGCCTTGCTTCTGTTACGTCCAAGCTCTCGGAAGGTTTGATTGAAGGAGATAAGGAGAGAAATGAGAGGGTGTGAAAGGACGCTTAGACTCAGTCTCTCAGGTATGCGCGCAGAGGCGAACACCCGAGAGTCGAACGTACCTTTTATTGCTCTGGAATATGGCATCCCGAAGGGACCCTATGAAACCTGTTTCCTTTGAGCAGTGCGAACATAGGTCCTACTTTCGGATCAAGGAACTTAATCCTTTTTACCTAGACCTTTTTACCCAGGACTGGACCACATGCGAACTTAAGAATGCTAGTGGGAATACGGGATACGAGGAGTTTTAAATAAATATGCCCTATTGGGCAAAGATGTTCATTTTAAAATTAACATAAATTTATTATAAAAACATAATGATAGAGAGAGAAAAAAATGATTATAAATAATATGTCAACTGGTGGTATAAATTATTGCTAAACTTATCTAATGTGTATGTGTGTGTGTGTCGCGTTTACAATTATACTGACTTTACTGACTTCTGATTGGCTTCTGACTGACTTAGTTCTCACTGACTTTACTGGCTTCTGGCTGACACTGAGAGGTTGACACTGAATGACTGGCTGACTATTATTGAGTGAATTGCTGACACTGAGAGACTGACGTTACGGACTGAATAACTGACTGACTGCTATTGAGGATTGACGACGCGTTCTCTCGCGGGCCCCTATTTATACTTCAAAAAGGGGCGTCTTTTCCTTTATCTAGGACAATTGTTAAGTTGCAATGTCAAGCGAGGATTTACGTTTTTTCTTAAGTCCTATCGTGGTTAATCTAGAATACTTTGAAGGGGAGGTGATTTACGATTTTTTCGAGTCTGTAAGGAAATTGCTCCGAGTGGATGTCAAATTTTATTATGCCGCGAAAAATATAGCTGGATAAACCATTATTCGTGACGTTTAGTCAGTTTCCTTAGGATGTTCACGTGTAGGACAACCGTTGTCAATCTTAAGTCTAGTCCCAGATAACGTTAATATGAGAGTTGCTTTGGAGCGTTTTATGTCTTGGCGCGACGTAGCGCCGGCTTTATCTTTACTTGATATGGAATTGTTAGTCACTCTCGAGTGGCGGCTTGGGTGTTTGTTATTTCCTTATATGGGCATATTTTGTAATCGTACCGCTTCTAGCCCTGCGTTTTTTCCTAATATAGAATTGTTAGTCTGTCTCGGGTGGCAGCTAGGGTATGACGCAGACATATGGATTTCGCAAGCCTAGCGTTTCCAGCCTCGTATTAGCGTTGTTGTTCTTTCGTTCTTGAGTGGCATTTATGGGTTTTCGTGGAAGCCTTCTAATTCTTTCAGATTGTTAACAGGAGATTGCACTCGAATCTCATAAATGCCATCGTCAGTCGCGGCGTGGAGCCGTCTTTCGAAAGAAAAGAATTGTGGCGTCTACGGGACCATTTCTATAATAACTATTTAACACTTTCACCTTATGAATAATGCTTCAGTTTCTTTAAATATTTATATAGGAGATCTCTCGTTTAATTCGTTTTTGTATTTATTGTTTATACATTAATAAATTAATATTCTACTTTTTGAAAAAGTGAAAATGCGATTTATATCATAATTTATATCAAATTTACAGTTCTTTACGAACAAATTAAATTATTCATTTCAAACGTAATGTTAATTTAATGATTCATTTCTCGTATTAATTATAAACACAAATTAAATATAAATAGAATCATTTAAGAACAAGCAATTGAGATCTTTTTCTTAACAGATAACAGCCAGAGAGATGCTAAATCAAATGAAGAAACCTTTTACGAGAAAAGGGTCACGACGGAATGAAGGCAGGACAGTGAAATTACTTCCAAACCTTTATTCGTACAGAGCTGTCGGCGTACATTAGAAATATGCAAGGTTTGTCACCGTTTTTCGAAGAAAATAATGAAATTCGTTCTTAAGAATATGCTCCAACGTGGACGATTCGAGCGAGAACGATTGGAGCGTTAACGCGGGCGAAATTACCTTTATACAAGTACGAATATTACACGCCACGACAATAGTTCACATACATTAAAAATGATGAGCTTTAATTACAGGATGGGCGATTGATAAACGTATCTATATACGTACCGATGTAATCAGTAAACGTCCGCATCGATATGTACATATCATACGTATACCGACTAGAATGACGTGAGCGATGTGTGTGTACGGAGCAATTTTATCAGGCACGGAAAAGTACCCTCTTTTTAAATAAATATACAATATATATATACATATACGTATGTACATAATATGTAACAGATATAATGTACATAATGATATACATATATATACACACACACACAGACACACTGTTTGTGACGATGATTCCCATCGGCGCGCGATTAACTCGTCGGCGCCAACAGGAACTCGCGTCGCGCGAGTTCTTACTTATCTTAAAACCTGCGATACACGATGCTCATTTTCCTGCTGGATTGCTCGCGTTTTAAATCACTAGAACTACATTACACAGAACGCAGAACTTCTAGTAATTTACTAAAACGTAAGCAGGGGAAAATAAACATCGTGTGCTTTACTTTTATGCCGAGAGCTAAAGTCGACCAGAAATCTCGCGTCCTATCGGCGACGATTCCTATAAACCTTTGCGTCGCGGGTCGTTAAAACTCTTAATTGCTAAGTTATATATTTAATAATATAAGGGCCATGGCACACAAAAAAAACTTAAGCAGTAAAATGTAAGCAGTAAGCGAATTGACCAATCACAGTAGAGTCCATAAGGCCATAACATAAGCAGTAGCGAATCCAACATGTTGATTTCCTTACTGCTTACGTCTTACTGCCTTAAGTTTTTTGTGTGCCAGGGCCCTAAGGGTGAGAAATGATCCGGTGAGACGTGAGACGAAGAACGCGCGGGCTGCGACGAGAATGGAGGCAAAAGAATGACAAGTAAGTACCAGGGGGATTAAGAGACCGGAGGGAAAAAGAGAAATAGAAAAGTTCAGGAAATCCGGGGACGTAATACCACTAGAGGTGTCAACACACGATAATAACGTCGGGAGCAAAAAGAGAAAGTAGCCAAAGCCGCGCCTCCGTCCGCTGCGTATCTCAAGTAAGCAACAACCACATTTGCGGACAAGTTTCGTAAATATGACAAATCCAACTCCGGCTTGTGACATTGAACGATGTTATCACTTGTCCATTTCGAACATAGACATAATCTGGAGACACGGTAGTGTCTCGGCGCTAAGCCAAGCACAGCGACACTGCCATGCCTCCTTTTTACGCGAACCGACGAGTTGCGCTGGATCGAGATTATCGGATCAATAACGGCTGAACCGATCGCGTTCTATGTACGCTCAATCGACAGTCACCGCACGGATTGTATAATAAAAGTGCTTTTATTTTTTTTTCTACGTTCCCTACGAGCGGAGATATTGCGACGCAAAGTCCGGATCTGTCACTTTTCACATTCAGATTCAGATACGTCGTTATTGTCGTCGACCAGGAAAAATATACGTCTCGTTTCTTTGATAATACATGGCTTTTAACTTAACCAAGTGATGGCAGCATTGCACATTCGAACGTGATCAACCACACATGACGGCTGTGATAATCAGCGATAGCAACATTATTAATTAAAATTAAAATTATTATTAAAATTAAAATTA
>NW_017256134.1:7924-8535 GCF_001594055.1 Mycetomoellerius zeteki
AAATTATTAATTAAAATTAAAATGAAATATTAATTAAAATTGAAATGAAATATCGAGATTGTCATTGAAGATCTAGGTATTTACCGCGTCGAGGAAAAGAGTGTCTAAATATTCACCGTCGAGGAATTAAGCGTCTAGGTCTTCGTCGTCAAGGAATTAAAAGTTTGCCGTCTAGATGTTTGCCATCGAGGAAGTGGGTGTCTAAGTATTCGCCGTCGAGGAAATGGATGTCTAGGTGATCGCCGCCGAGAAAGTGGGTGTCTACATGTTCGTCGTCGAGGAAGTTGGTGTCTAGATATTCGCCGATAAGGAAGTGGGTGTCTAGGTGTTGTCTACATGTTCGTCGTCGAGGAAGTTGATGTCTAGATGTTCGCCGTCGAGGAAATGAGTGTCTAGGTATTCGCCAATGAGGAAGTCGGTGTTCAAGTGTTGTCTATATGTTCGCCGTCGAGAAAGTGGGTGTCTAGATGTTCGCTTTTGAGGAAATGGGTGTCTAGGTGTTCGCCGTCGAGGAAGTTGGTGTCTAGATGTTCGCTTTTGAGGAAATGGGTGTCTAGGTGTTCGCCGTCGAGGAAGTTGGTGTCTAGATGTTCGCCGTCGAGGAAATGAGT
>NW_017256134.1:8591-9089 GCF_001594055.1 Mycetomoellerius zeteki
GGTGTTCGCCATCGAGGAAGTGGGTGTCTAGGTGTTCGCCGTCGAGGAATTAGGTGTCTAGGTGTTGTCTATACATTTACACGACACCCAATCGGGTTTAATAACATCCATCGTTATGAAATTAGCTAATCATAGCTGTTCCTCGGAGGAATGGAACGACTGTGATTGGCCAGTTTCACGACACCCTTAATCGGGTTTAATAACACAATGAAATCTAAGTATACGTATATCTTATTGTACAAAGATTTGATGTCAACAATTAATGCTAAGTTAAATTCTATCAAGTTAAATTTTATATAGAATACAGTCGTCTAAATATTTTGATATTACTATAAAACGATGGGGGTGGGATTTTTAACTGAGTAATAATAACTTTAATTGTATACAAACTTACCTTTTTAAAAAAAAAGTAAAAAAAGCGCTAAGCGTGCGTGCTTCTCGTATGGAAGCCACCATTTGGGCCGGTTTCACCAACGTCAATTACTTAATCGGCTGTGG
>NW_017256135.1:0-1754 GCF_001594055.1 Mycetomoellerius zeteki
CTACATACGTCATCTTTAGAGTCTACATATGTTATAAAACTAAGGTTCATAGTAGGAGCAAAATTTCTACACGGGATTGGTGAGGAGATAAGAGCTTGTTTCAAACTATTGAAACTGCTCTCACATTGCTCTCTGGGATGAGCAATGTGAGAGCAGTTTCAATAGTTTGAAACAAGCTCTTATCTCCTCACCAATTCTCGCTTTTCCCACTGAGGAGGGGGAGCTCTTTCTCGATACAGATGCATCGAATTTCGGAATCGGTGCAGTTCTGTCACAAAGGCAAGACGGGAGCGAAAAAGAATTATTTTAGCCGTGTTTTGAATAAAGCCGCGAGGAATTATTGCGTTACGCGACGCGAACTTTTGTCGATTGTCGATTCGATTAAATCGTTTCATCTCTATTTGTATGGTCTGAAGTTTTTAATAAGAACGGATCATATGTCGCTTAAATGGTTAATGTCCTTCAAGGAGTAGGAGGGCCAATTGGCACGTTGGGTGGAGGGGCTTCAACAGTATGACTTCCAAATAATTTATCGAAAAGGTGTCTGACATAAGAATGCTGATGGACTATCCAGACGTCCTTGTGCAAATATGAAGTGTCAATATTGTGCAAGGATAGAAATTAAGAAGGCCTCAAAAATAGGGAGTGTTGTTGCAAGGATAGTTTTGTCTGAGGAAAAACTGGAAACCTGGCGTCAGGAACAACTAGAGGATCCTGGCATTTCCATTATTCTTCAGGGAAAGGAGGCTGGGATCCGACCATCTTGGCAGGAGGTTGCGTCTAAGGAGACATCCGCCAAAGTGTACTGGTCCTATTGGGATTCCTTAGAAATTAAGGATGGTGCACTTTATAAAATGTGGAAGGCTCCAAATTTGAAGAGCAGTGTTGCTCAACTAGTCGTCCCTAAGAAGCGAGTTCAAGAGATTTTAAAGGAGATTCATGACTCTTCGTCAGGAGGACACTTTGGAGTTAATAAAACTCTGGAGAAAATTCGTAAGAGATTTTATTGGGCTTCTTGTAAACAAGATGTAGAGGATTGGTGCAGGACATGCAAAGTCTGCGTTGCGCGAAAGGGCCCGATAGGGAAAGGAAAATCTCCGCTTCAGATTTACAACGTCGGAGCTCCTTTTGAAAGGGTTCAAATGGACATACTTGGTCCACTTCCAGTAACATTTTCGGGAAATAAGTATTTATTAATTGTGGTCGATTGCTTTACTAAATGGGTTGAGGCATTCCCCTTAAAGAATATTAGAGCGAAGACCATTGCAGAGATCTTCTTGAGTCAGGTTATCTCGAGACATGGGGTCCCGTTAGAAGTCCATACGGATCAAGGAAGAAATTTTGAATCCAGGATTTTTCGGGAATTATCACAATTGCTCGGAATTAAGAAAAGGAGAACATCTGCTCTGCATCCTCAGTCGGTTGGTCAAGTGGAACGTCAACATCAGACGATTCTAAACTATTTGGCGAAGTTCATTGATAAGAATCAAAAGGATTGGGATCGTTGGATTCCAATGTATCTCTTGGCATATAGGACTTCCAGACATGAAGCCACTGGTGTAACTCCGGCGGAAATGTATTTCGCTCAAGATCTTAGGCTTCCTGTAGATCTGCTTCGAGATAATCCCCCAAAGCTTGAGGTAGGGAACTCGACGAACGATTATTTAGGTAAAATAAAGGGAAAGTTGGAAGAAATTCACGATCAAATTAGGAAGCAGGTCGATCTTAAGTCTTCTCGAACCAAGACCTGGTAT
>NW_017256136.1:0-3659 GCF_001594055.1 Mycetomoellerius zeteki
CGTTTTTCGTTTTGTATGTTTTTTTTTATGCTACAAATGAATAGATGTCGCAGAAATTTGTAAATAAACTTTTGAATTTTGCATGTTTTTGCTATTTTAACCTTTAATATACACGACTGAGTCATTCGTAGTCCTGCGCATTTTTTGTTATATTAAAAGCACTAAATAATTAATTTTAACATTTATATACATACATACAATTTTTATAACACTATCTTACAAATATTTTTTAAAGATATAAATATATATAAGATTTATTTAATAATTTTTGTATAAGTATTTTTATAAAAGTAATAAAAATTAACCCGACACACGACTGACCCATTGTCGTGTGTAGTAACAGAATGCAAAATCGTTATGTGTTCTAAGGTTTAAGTGAATTTGAACATAATGAGCCGTATTAATCTGTGCAGGCCGACTATGATGTCCTGGATGCATCTGTTTCAAACATTTCTACACATTATACAAATCGTCCTGTCTTACTTTTTGATGCTAATCTTCATGACTTATAATGTCTGGCTGTGCTGTGCCGTGGTATTGGGTGCTGCCGTTGGTTATTTCCTGTTCGGTTGGAAGAAATCAGTGATCGTAGACGTTACGGAACATTGTCATTAGCATTTAGTAAATTGCTCTGGTCTACTCCTTTTAAACTGTATTTGCGCGAAAGTACGCGCACGACTGCATTCTGGCGGAAATGCAAAAAAAATAAGAGGGGACGGAGATTAAACAATTACGTTGCCTTCTGCGAGAAACGATGTATAGAGAATCAATATTCTCTAAATTCATGACACACAGTGAATATATAAATGCAGCAGACGCAGCAAACAGGCGAGAGCTATTTATTCTATATAGTGTTCCATAATTTAACTATTAGTATCTTATAATTTCTTACTTTTATTCTAAAAAAAATAAGCTAATTATTCTTAAAGTTATCTTTGATCAAATATTTTGAATAATTTTATTACGAAATCTATATATATATATATGTGTGTGTGTGTGTGTATGTTTTATATGTATACAGGGTGTCTCAAAAAAACGGATCGAAACACAATGGGGACGTAGATTGGATCAAGGAGAACAAAACAGTTTTGTACCATTTTGCAGTTGACGCAATATTTAACGAGATATTAACGTTTAAAGATAGGCGAATACAAGCGTCCGACCAGCCTACTGCTCAAGCGCTATCCTTCTCCCCATGCGCGCCGTTCTGAGTGGCTCGCTTGCTAGGCCATCCCCGCACCTCGCGGCCCGCCCGCGCCGCCCGGCCAGCGCGTCATGCGATCGGTGGGGATGATAGGCCGTCCTGCCAGCAGCAGTACATGAGCAATAGGCTGGTCGAACGCTTGTATTCGCCTATCTTTAAACGTTAATATCTCGTTAAATATTGCGTCAACTGCAAAATGGTACAAAACTGTTTTGTTCTCCTTGATCCAATCTACGTCCCCATTGTTTCGATCCGTTTTTTTTTTGAGATACCCTGTATATGTGTGTATGTTATTTATATATATGTGTATGTTTTATATATATGTATATATATGTATGTATATGGGACGTTCCACGTTAACCGGATCACCTGCGTGTCCAAAAATGAGCGCAATGAAAATAAGCGTTCAAGGTCTCAAATTATTCAAAAATATTTCATCACTAGTTTTCAGCAGGTGATTGATTTTTGAACGTGCATTTAAAAATCAATCAGTGGTGATAACTAGTGATGAAATATTTTTTGTTCTAAGACTAACCTAAAATAGTTTATCCCTTCACACTCGGGATTAAAAAGCTTGGAAGTTAAAAGAGTAGGTCCAAGAGTATAGGGCTCAAGGTTTCGTACGCTAGTCGCCATATTAGATCTACTATTTCAAATTTCGAAATTTTGACAGCATATTCGCAATCAGCAACACCGAAAAACCTACAAGTAATCATTTTCAAGCCAATTGGAGATCAGTACAATAGTTTAAGTACGAAAATGTTACATTTGCATGCGATGTATCATCGTTTCTCGGCGCCATATTGAATCCGCCATATTGGATCTCTCAAAACAGCACATTTCTTTCGAAAGTACATGCACATACGAATAATTTGAGACCTTGAACGCTTATTTTCATTGCGCTGATTTTTGGACACAAGTGATCCGGTTGACGTGGAACATCCCCTATACATACATATATATACAGGGTGGTTCATGTAAAGTGTTACAAGTTACTATCTTTGAAAGTGTGTGTCAAATGACTAATATGTTCAGACAAAAGTTTTATGACTTTGAGGAAAGTATAAGATGGTACAATTTGTTTGACCTTGGGTAGCGTTGTCAAAGTGAGAGCAAGGCCACTTTGAATTTTTTAAATGGAACCCCCCATTTTTTACTACATATTCTTGTAGCTTATCTTGAGAGCTTTCCAAAACATTATAATTAAGTTCATTTTCACTAAGTACTTTTCGAATTATGAGGCTTGAAAGTTACAATATTGCCGGCATTAGCATTACACAAGGTGTCCGACCGACGGCTAAAACCTCTTGAATGTTGTTCAGGATCATGTCCTGGATAACATTTGTTAAGTTCAAGGCCATTGGAAATTGTACCTCTTATTTTCATTTTTATGTAAAAATGAATTTTTAGCAAAAATGAAAATAAGAGGAATAATCTTCAATGGCCTTGATCTTGACAAATGTTATCCAGGACATGATCCTAAACAACATTCAAGAGATTTTAATCATCGGTCGGACAACTTGAGTAATGCTAATGACGACTGTACTGTAACTTTCGAGCCTTCTAACTCGAAAAATACTTAATGAAAAAATATTTTATTATATAGTGTTTTGAAAAGCTCACGAGGTAAGCTACAAGAAAATGTAATAAAAAATTTTTTAAATTCCATTTAAAAAACTAATGACCTTGACCTGATTTTGACAAGGTTACTCAAGGTCAAGTCCACATTTCCATCATGTGTCCCCCTACAAGTCATGCAATTTTCGTTCGAAAAATTTTTCAATAAAATCATCGATTCGCGAGATAATCGACCATATCACTTAAAATGAAACACCCTGTGTATGTGTGTATGTATATATATATATATATATAATATATATATATATATACAGGGTGTTAGTATGTTGCCATACTCAACAGAGCGATTCTTTGGTTTATTTCAAGTAAAAAAGTCCATATAAACATGTGTCCTAAACGGCTTAATTTCCGAAATACAGGTGAATGTTCGCAAATGTTTGACGAAACGGTAAATTACATTAGAAATATCTTCCTGCATAAATATGCCTTGCTTCACGTGAGTTACCATTTGCATAACCGTAGACAAAGTGATAAAGTCAAAGTCACAAAATCAAAAATAGACTTCAGTTCTGATCTTTGAGCGTGTACGTCAATCTTTGAGAAGAAGGCTCGATGGATGTCATGGCTCAAGGTGGACATTTTCAACAATTCATCTAATCGTTTTATTTCATCAGAAGAACTGGCTTTATCCTGTAGGTTAAACAAAGACACCTATCGTATATAGGTCGCGGACTAAGCGCACGGTGTAAACGTAACTACTGAAGCCTGTTTTTTGTTTTTCTGTTTTTAACTAGTTTTTGACTAGTTCAAGCTATATTTCTTTCAAATAAACAGATTATTACTACACGTTTAAATTTTTTTATTTCGGAAACTAAGC
>NW_017256136.1:4034-40072 GCF_001594055.1 Mycetomoellerius zeteki
AGAGTGTACTACACTATTTTAAATAATTGTAAAAACATACCATTATAATATATTAACGTGTTATAATACGTTGACATATAAATTGCATGTAAAGTATTAAGAAATACAGCCTCAAATGCCAAAAAATGAGAAGGGAGTTTAAAAAGATAAAGGAGAATATTATAATTCCTTTTTTCTCTTTAATTCCCATGTTATAAATTATTGTTTCATTCTTATTACCTATATCATCGGTGTTTATTTAGCTATATTTTTACAAAATATTCATTTAGACGCGTTAACAGTGAGTAAGGACATTTTTTCATTAAAAAAAGGATATATTAACCTATTTATACAAGAATATGATAATTCTTAAACAAGCTCAATAGAAGTTTATTTTTTTCTTGCAAAATCGATTCCTAGAATTACAAAATCTTAAGGCATAACACACGCACGCACACACGCACACACACACATATATATATATATATATTTTATATAGGTCATGTACATACGAGAAGTGATCTTGTTTATTAAATATGTAAAAATAATAAATAACAATTGGTACACGCCTTCTTCACAAATAAGACTTTTATATATGCGCGCGCGCGCAGCAGTGTATCCTTTAAAAATAATTATCATAGATTTTGTATAGAGATTTGGCGTAAGAATGCCTAATTTATGGTAATTATGAGGTGGTCATCACCTTGATATGATTAGTTTTATACGTTTAACATCTTAACCATTATTATCATTCTATGCTTAATCATAAATTTATATATTCCACATATAGAGTATGATCAACGCGATGCTACAAATGCTTTAAAGCGTTTTTTAATTGATCAATTTGTAAAATTTTTTCCTTTGATTGATCAATCAAACTCGCTTCAAAGCATTTGTAGCGAGACTTTGACCACAACCATAGCCATAGATGTATAAAAAGCACCAGAATGCATATTTCATAGTTCATACGCAATTAATTCGAATTGTATCATTAAGAAATCATTAGTACATACTTTTTCCTTGTACTCTGTATGAGGCATTTCTAATGAATCAAATACCATCTGAATAAGATATTTGGAAATGTAGAAACGCATCGTATGCATCCGCGATCAGTACAAAAATCTTCACTTTCATAATATTAGTTTTGTAGGAAAATCCTTAGACATTGAATGCCAAATATTTCAGAGCAGACTATTTTGCAGAATATTTTGAGCAAACAAGCATATGCTGCATTTTGTACAAACATCAAATTCGCATATAAATATGGGCAATATAAGTTACTTTCCTTTACACCGATTCTCAGATAATTATCACTTGTGTGTCATAACTCAGTTGAATGCGCGTTTCTTTTGCATTCTGACAAGTGAGATTCAACTGAGTTTGTACCTATAGGCCCGTATTCAGAACGCGCTTTTATCTCTGAAATTCTATAATATGCGTGACGTAAAGTATAGTATGTTAGTGCGTTCTGAATACGGACCATAATCTGCACAACAATCGAGACCGAGCTTTAGTGAGTCTCGTACACTCACTTCAAAGTGAGATTATGAATCTGTGTTGACATGTGATAACTTTTTATCAAAGGCCGGAATCAGACTACGCATTGAAGATTGAGATTGAAGATTAAAATTTGACCAGTGAGGACAAAGAAATTTTAGCTCCTATTGTTTTGATTGGTCAAATTTCAATCTTTCAATCTTCAATCTCAATATTCAATGCGTGATCTGATTCCGGCCTAAGGGTCTGAGCACAAGAATTGTCGTAACGGTTGTAACGCTTACTAAGGTCTAGTCTACAACTAGTCGGGAGACGTTGTCGTACGTCGTGCTATAAGAAATTAACCAATCATGGTCGATTGTTTTTTTCATATTCAACTGTAATTGGCCAATTATTTTATAATTTGATATTATTCTCTTTAAAAATAGGTTCAATTAATAATGTAAATTACAAAAAAGAAATCGTTTTTGTTTTTTTGTTTCGGATGAATACAAGCAGCGTTACATTGCACGCCGTCAACGCCGACGCACCAAAATTAAATTATTATAAATATAAAATTCACATTGTTTTCCTATCAAGAAAAAATTTTTTTAGTAGTTCAATATTACAATACCATATCCTGAAAATTTCAAAAGAATTTGTCGTATAGTCTCCCATTAAAAAACTCTGAAAAATTACATTATTTTTAGCACGATACATGAGGTGCCCCCCTTAAGTTGTAGACGTATGTAACGCACAAGTTTTGGCGTATGATGTATGACCTATTGCCGTGTCTCCAAGAGACCGCAATAAGTCGTACGTCATACGCCAAAACTTGTGCGTTACATACGTCTACAACTTAAATCTCTAAGCCAATTAGGTCCACAACCTTACTTTAAGAGGCCGTAAGCCATAAAGCCTTAAGAAATTGACCAATCACAGTTGAATATGAGAAAAATAATCGACTGTGATTGTGGTTAATTTCTTACGGTTTCACGGCTTAAGGCTTCTTAAAGCAAGGTCGTGTACCTAGCCTAACGCAATAGAGTCGCAATTCGTAAGCCGTAAGAAATTAACCAATCATAATCGATTATTTTTGTCAATCACCATAAATTCCCGTTTCCGAAAAATATGCCCCATAGGAAGCCAGGCTACTTAAAAAAATCAAAACGGAACGATGCTGGTTGGTTGCCCCTACCACTTCACCTTTCCGATTCCTTGTTTCGATTCCGTTTTCCGTGCCCATGGGACAACACCCTGACTACGTTTATACGGCTTGATTTACACCGAAGTTATAACATCTGTGTTAAGAAATTGGCCAATCATAGACTATTCCTCAGAAGAATGGAATGACTGTGATTGGCCAGTTTCATAACCATCTGTTACAACTTCGGCGTAAATCGTTCCATGTAAACGTAGTCACTATTGTGTAACAAGCTTTCGTAAGCGACCGTTTCGACATTTCTTGTGCTCAGATCCTTAGGCCTGTAAAGCTGATTCTACATTAATCGTATCGCAGCGTCGCAAGCGTTGCGGTTCAATCAATATCGATCTAGCTCGACTCTGATTGAACTACAACGCTTGCGACACGCTTGCAACACTGCGATGCGACTAATGTAGAACCAGCTTTACACAAGAGTCGCAATTCGTAAGCCGTAAGAAATTAATCAATCATAGTCGATTATTTTTGTCATATTCAACTGTGATTTCTTACGGCTTACGAATTGCGACTATCGTGTAACAGACCTTAGCAAGACTGTGTTCCAAAATTTACTGCCAGTACTGAAAATCTATAAAGCATGTGACGTAAAATATAAATGTTCAGTACTGGCAGTAAATTTTGGAACACAGCCCAAGTAGTGACGTCATTAATTTGAATATAAAATACTCAGCTCACTTCAGACTCAGTTTCACTTGTGTGTAAATGGAGAGCAACTATAAATTCGTATAAAGCAAGATCTCGCTTAGATAAATATTACGCTGCTTTCCTGCTTTCATTATCAGGTGTATATCGCGAGAATAAGGTAAATTTAAATTACAAAGCTAAAATTATAATTTACACCTATCTCTTATGTAATAATTTATATTTATTATTATTATTATTATTATCGTCAGTACTTTATCACAAGCCAATAGTGTATTAAACACTTAAAATACTGTCAGTAGCTTAAGAGCTGCACAAAGCGTTGATAGAATAAGGACGTTTAATCTGATCTTATATCTTAGATTGTATTCTGGAAAGATCAATCACAATATATTATTTGTCATATATATGATTTTTATGGCTCCCCCCCTTTTTTTATTCATAAGAAAAAGAATATAAGCCAGCCAATAAAGAAATAGCATATTCATTGCTAATAATATCTTATGCGGTCCATATATTCTTTGGAGATCCTAATTAGTTTCCTAAATAAAAAATTTTAAACACAATATCCTATGTATACACAACCGATGCAATTCTAATGTCAATAAAGAAAGTTCACCATATAATGAAGAGAGTATTGTAGACAGAGGCAAGAGATTCTCTTCAAATTACTTTGTTAGACCTAGAAACAAAGCATGCCAAGAGTAAACAAACCGATATTCTAAGTATAATTTGTAAAAATATCTATTTCTGAAACTGAAACCGAAGAGATTAGTTATTCAAAACTTTTTTAGCAAGCTCATTCAAATTCTCTATAAATTGTTTTAAAAGAACTGTGTGCATCTTACTATAAATGTGCAAAAAATAAGATAGACCAAACAAAATAACCTCTTACAGTTCTACTGTGTAACATGTATCCGTATAGATCCTAAATAGAGTAAGCATCATTTCTATGAGTTCAATAGTGCGACGTTGTGTACCCCTCTTCCAAATATAAAGAAAACTTTAAACGATTATTCCAGAAATGTCGGTATGCATCACATAAAGACCGTATATTATGTCTATCTTCTTACCAGCCATTTCAATTATCTGGTCACGAATGTAGATCTTGAGAAAAATGTATCATGCATTATTTCATCGGAACACAAAAAGAAAATGGTGAAAATCATAAACTATGACCTACAGCTACCTACTCAGTACCGGAAATAGGCATGCAGCAGCTCGTACGATGCTGGGACTGCTGTTTAGAGAGATCGACAGTGTCTTCCACTAAAGGCCGCTCTAATCTAGCTTCCAATCGCGCCCATGCGTCAACTGCTGCCCCAAAAGCTGCCTCAACATTAGTGGCGTCTTTTGCCGATGTTTCAACTAACGGAGGATTACCAGTCTCTGAACACCAAGCTTGAGCTTCTTCCATGTAAACTTGTCTTTCGGATTCAGGAACATCCATCTGTAAAAAAAACATTGTACAACATATACATATGATTACTTGATGCCTAAATCTTGCCTATTTCACAAAGAAAGAACCAGGAATGGAAATGCAATTTTTGGAAAAGATAGTCCTTTATGCCTTATATTAATAAACAAACTTAGCTTCAGATACCCTTTAGTTCTTTCAAAAATTAATAATATAAAAATAATTATCGTATCGATCAACCATTTGGCAAGATAGTAGATCTCAGGGAAAAAAAGAAAAAGAGTATTTATAATCTAAGATCACTTGACTTTTTCCTATAGAGATACTTAGAAGATATAATTCGGATTAATACATTTTCATTACCACCTTGACAATGTAGATAGTAGATAGCAACGTTGTACTTGGGTTTGCACATTAATCCTACTATACTTACATATATAACTATATATATATATATATATAAAACTTGTGTGTGCGTGCGTGCGTGTGTATATGTATCAGATACAAGTCGATTAAGCCTAAAACACTGTAATACTGAATTTTTTAACGCTTTTTAGATTTTTACGGACATTATCTTCAAAGATACCAGAAGGTGTACGAGTTATCACTGTTTTTATCCATTGCTAATGCTAACATTGCTAATGCTAACCTTGCCGTTCACTTCATCTGCATTAGGGCAAGGAGCACACTGATACGGTATCACTATATCAGTATGCTCCTCGTCCTGATGAAGTAAACAGCAAGGTTCACGAAACGTTGGCATTAGCAATTGATTGCATTGGCATTAGCAATTTTTGAAAAAACTAAGGAATGTCTGATGCTAGAATTTGGGTTTCTTGCACAAAGGTATGAGCACAAAGGAATTGTCTTTTGCAAAAACCATATTTCACAAAAGCGCGTTTGCATATCGTTCCTTTTAATTTTAATAGCACACCTTATTGCCAACAACAATAAATGGAAAAGTGGAGTCCTCCTGAACATCCGCATACTTAAGAAATTCAGATCTCCATAGCGCAAGATTTCTAAAACTCGTCTTATCGTCTACCGCGTAAGTAAGCAGACAAATGTCTGAGCCTCTGTAAAATGGTGTTCTGAGAGTCTTGAACCTCTCTTGCCCGGCTGTGTCCCATATTTGCAATGTATATGCCTCGCCGTTGATTTCGATATCCTTGTTCAGGAACTCTACTCCGATGGTATGAAAACTGTGTTCGTCGAAATGATTCGACACGAATCTATTCATAAGGCAGGACTTTCCAACACCACCGTCTCCAAGAATCACCACTTTCAAGAGGGTCGATCTTTGAGAGTTTCGATTTTGTAGACTATTGCTGCCTCTGCCTGTACTCACCGACGTTGAATTATTTGCCAACATTTTCTAACTTGAGATCTGTATGCTTATTCTCTCCTCGCAAAATCAATCTTAATATCTACCTTGATACGAAGTTTCGTTCAACAATTATTTCCAACGTGTGTACTCAATATTCATTTAAGCTTAATCAAATATTATTCTTATAGCTTCTCTGATCAGCTGAGAGCACTTGAGTTTTTCCGTCGAAATTATGTATCGTTACATAATGCCTCTTCACGTATTATCTGTGCGATTTCTCCTTCCTTTCCTCTCTTCCTGTCACTCCCTTGCTTACATCAAATATCTAGCAAGAGTATCTTGATGTCTTTATTCTCTCTCGATTTCGGTGCATAACCTTACGATTTCGCGACTCGATCAGCGGCGAGTACCTCGTCCTCGTCGATATCTCGAATTTCGAAGTCTCAACGAACCGTTCGGCAGAGAGAGAGAGAGAGAGAGAGAGAGAATGAACTCGCCGAACTCGCGTCCACTTTCGTTTCAGTGATTTAATTCAACTGTCGCATTGGAAGTAAAAATGAAAAACGTTCTTTGTTGATCCGACACTGACGGGCAACGGGCGACGCGCTTGTCAACAACGATAAAACATTCCTGGATCTCCAACGGTATCCTCGATCGTGCATCACTCGACCGGGAAACATCTACAATTCTTGGTCATTTTCCGCCGAGCACTACGGGCAGTTGGGCACAGTCCGTCACAATCCGCACACGGCTGACGGCACATCTTAGAACATACTATATACTACTGGAAGAGGAATTGCCTATCCTGGCCCGCGTATACCGAGGTGAAGCCTCGTCCGAAACCAACGTCCGTGCGAGAGAGAAAGGTAGAGAGGTCCTAATGGGTGCATTCCATAGAGATATAAGAATAGAGGGCAAAAGCCGTAGGTACAGGCGTTAGCGGGATAGAAAGAGAACGCTGCATAGTTACTCGTGCCATTCTTGTTTAATGACGCATGCGCGCAGCCCATCCATGTTTACTTACAAGCATGGTAGTGAATATGCCGGAATTAACCGCTTTCGATTTTACAAATGTTTTTGTGTACAGTTTTTTTAAAAAATGACTGTAAAGTGTATCGTGTGCAAAAAAGAATCAAACCGATTTTCTGATCGCAGTTTTCATAAGTAAGTACACACATATTGTACGTATACATAACAAACATACAAACCTAACCTTAATAAACATTGTAATTAATTGTATAAAAATTGATATCTGTAGTTTCAATGATACTTTTCTATTTTAACTATAATTTCTTTATTTTTTACTTTATTTACCATAATTCTTGCTTAATGACACATATTCTCATCATAATTTTCATCATATACGTGATAAAGAAGAATATTAAAGGTACCATTTCTTCTGTATTTGCAATATTACTTTTTTAACACCATTATTTTCATTACAATTAATTAAATCATACATGAGGATTGTTTATTTATAAATCTAGCATTGCATTTTAACATTTTCAGTCCTATCAAATATGTAACGCGTACTTATCACGACAGTGTCCAAAACATGAATTTGGACACTGTCGTGCTTATAAACAAAATATTTCGCATCATTTCCATATTCTTTCTTCATGATTTTAGAAAGGAACATGTTTTCCGCTGTCTTCGCCAAAAAATCCGAATGTTTTTAATACATTTTCATGTCAAAATCAATTACTTTGCATTACAACTCATCCGCCGGCGTTTGAAATCCATCGGCTCCGCGGGGGCCACGGCCGGCCAACCAGCGCGAAGTCATACTGCGCGTGCGCGAGATTAGACAAAGACACACAGGGAAACTATGCATCGTTCTCTTTCTATTCGTCTATCGCAGCCACTCACGCGTCAGCCTACTGCTGACGCGCTCTATTCTTATATCTCTATGGTGCATTCAGTACCACGACCGCTCACTGAGCGCTCAGTGAGCTCTTGTATCTGTTTGGTCTATATTTTTAGTTCTAACGGAATATACCAATAAGATGCAAGCGCTCACTGAGCGCTCAGTGAGCGGCTGTAGTACTGAATGCACCCAATGAATGCACCCAACGTTCACAATGCGCATGTGCAGTACCGTCGTGGTCGTCTCACATAGCTCACACATCTGTGTAAGGTACGAATATGGCTGCGGTCCACTTGACGACAATGGCTGCGTTCAGCAGACTCAACAGTTTTGCAACCGTTTTATGATTGTCTGCTGAGATAGGACCATTCTTCTAGATCTAAAAGTATGATCCAATTAGCGCGAAGGAAACTTACAACAGTTGCAAAACGAACGTTCTGCTGAACGCACCCAATGGCTACGTTTACACCGTGCATTTAGGCCGCGGCCTATACAATAGATGTCCTTGTTTATCCTGTAGGTTAAACTAAGACATCTATCGTATAGGTCGCGGACTAAACGCACGGTGTAAACGTAGCCAATGTCAATATCAGTAATACGTCGTCTACAATGGCTGCGTTCAGCAGACTCAACAGTTTTGCAACCGTTTTATGATTGTCTACTGAGATAGGACCATTCTTCTAGATCTAAAAGTATGATCCAATTAGCGCGAAGGAAACTTCCAACAGTTGCAAAACAAATGTTCTGCTGAACACAGCCACTGGCAGTTTAGTAATGGATGACTATCCTTATGCCCAATGTTCACGATGCTAAAAATCTGTCCAAATTCTCGGATCGAGAAATGTGTAGCCAATCAACTTGCCGGTTTTCCGTAAAAACTGTAAGCTGATTGGCTACACATTTCTCGATCCGAGAACTCAGATCAAATTCTAGCATCGTGGACATTGGGCTTTACATTCAATTGTGATTGGTCAATTTCTTACTCTTATAACCTCATCCATTGGCTGCGTTCAGCAGAACGTTTGTTTTGCAACTGTTGGAAGTTTCCTTCGCGCTAATTGGATCATACTTTTAGATCTAGAAGAATGGTCCTATCTCAGCAGACAATCATAAAACGGTTGCAAAACTGTTGAGTCTGCTGAACGCAGCCATTACTGATACTGCCATTGTAGACGACGCATAATGGATGTAAGAGTAAGAAATTGACCAATCACAGTCGATTATTCTTCTCACATTCGACTGTGATTGGTCAATTTCTTACTCTTACTTCTTAAACCGAGCTTACTACGGGTATTGTAGACGGGCCTTTACTGATACTGCCGTTGTAGACCACGCATAAGCAACACTAAACACACTAAACTACATACACACTTGTCGTATTACCAATTACGACAAAAACGCACAAATGAAATAACATCCTTATTGTTTTTTCGGCAAGATGATAAATACTCTGGCTTGGAAAATGAAAAAGCTGGTTTTCGACGCTAGAATAGCATGGAAAGCATTAAATGGAATAATTGCCGTTTACAAACCACCAATGGTCACGTATTTAAATGCACGGGATACCATAATTTATCGTCTCTGCGAAGGTTAGAATATCCTTATAATGTCTTGAAACTTGTTCTTACTAATATTCTGTAATAATAGATAATATTATTTTATTAAATTAAAGCTTTTTAAATTAAATTCCTCCTTATTTCTTTATTCGGTAAATGTTAAGAAGAACCCGATTCCCTCAGATTTTGATGAAAGTACACTCATTCGACGTGGTTTTGCACGAAATGGATGAATCTGACAGAAAAAAGTCGCTCTGCCCTGCAACCCGAGATATTAAGCGTTAAAGTTGTCGACTATGGAGGTTAGGAAATCTGTCGTACCGACTACATGTAGCGCTATTCTATTCCAAATTAATCATAACCCATGTGGACAGTGGAGTGCGTAGACAGTAATGTTTGGGCCCCGAACGAAAAAAAAATAACATATCCTACCCGCTTGGGACCTAACCGCTTAGAAGTTACAGCTGAGACAGTGTCCGCTTGGAATATTTTTGATCCGTGACATTTGGGGTGTGAGAATTCCAAATGGGTTTTTACTGCCTTTAAAGAAGTCTTTTCAAAGATTTCCTAACCTCTATAGTCGACAACTTTAACGCTTAATATCTCAGTTCGCGGGGCAGAGCGGCACTTTTTTCTGCCAGATTCTTTCGTTTCATGTAAAAACGCGTCGAATGAGTATAATTTTATCGATTTTTGAGGTGAGCACCGTAGATTGCACCTTTACCAAATAAATTGCTTTCAAAACACAAAAATAATATAAGAAAATTTGTATTTTTAAAGTAGTAAATTTGTCTTTTTAAAGCAATGAATTTGTTTATAAAGTAGTTAATTTGTTTTTAAAACAGATAATTTGTTTTAAAGTCATGAATTTGTGTTTTAGAGCAGAGAACTTGTTTTGAAGTAGCGAATTTGTGACCGCAGCGCATGCTTACATCGCAATATTTCGTGGCTATGACAGATTTCTTATTCTCAATAGTCGTCAACTTTAACGCTTAATATCTCGGTTCGCGGGCAGAGCGACACTTTTTTCTGCCAGATTTGTTCATTTCGTGCAAAAACGCGTCGAGTGAGTGTATTTTTATCAAAATCTGAGGAGATCTTGGATTCTTCTTAACATTTACCCTTTGTTCCCCGAAGCAATGTATTTTTTATTTTCAATATAAAATAATGCAATTGAAAGAAGCAGCTCTCTTTCTCTTTTCAACCTCACACTTTTTTATATTTGATTCGTTTCATATGTAAAGTATGTTACATTAAACAAGAAATGGAAACCCCTATATAAAGAGCGTTAAGCTTATTCTACAATGTGTTCTTTGTTTCCTGTTTCTTGCTTTTTTTCCCCCCTTTGCAACCGTTTTATCGACAATTGTACTTCTTGCTATGTGTTTCCTGTTTCTTCCGAAGTTCGTTAACTTTTATCTCGGGCGACATAAAACAAAAAATCGGATAAGAAGCAAAAAGATAAGATGTAAAGCCTATTCTACAATGTGCTTTTTGCTTCCTGTTTCTTGTTTTTTGCTATTTTTTACATTTTGTCTTTTTGCTTCTTATCCGATTTTTTGTTTTATGTCGCCCGAGATAAAAGTTAACGAACTTCGGAAGAAACAGGAAACACATAGCAAGAAGTACAATTGTCGATAAAACAATCATAAAGAGGAAAAAAAGCAAGAAATAGAAAAGAACACATTGTAGAATAAGCTTAATTGAGACCAGGTTCCACTAATGTGAAATTTAACATCGGTTTGATTTACTTTTTATTGTTTTCTAATTCAAGAATTGTAAGGATTAAAAAAAGATAAATATTTCATAAAGAAAAAGTAAGTTAACTCAAAATTAATCTTACATTGATGGAATCAGTATTAAGACAATCATATAATGTATAATAATGTGTTTTGTTAATGTACACATCTCTTCTTTATATTCTTTGTAAATCTTTCAACAATTTGAATATGAGAATTTGATGCTAGTAATCGGCAAAATTTAATGATTTGATTCCAAGAAGAGATTTTTCAGGAATGGCTTACTAATTTTAACATACAACAATGTTTCTACTTCTGTCTTATGTTATACATTTGACATAATGCTAAAAAATAATGTTTGACATTATTATTTATTTTATTGCTTGTTACTGGTTTTTATTTTATTTTGTTATGTACATTTGTTCAGACACGACTCATAATTTTTATTCTTTGTCTTTCCTTTTTGTCATTTTTAATTATCATTCAATTTTTTGTATTCACTTATGACATTTCTTCATGAATTATTTATTTTGGTTTGGCTAAAGTAAAATTTATGTTTGTTCTCTTATTTGATACGCTTTTATTGCTTGTTTGGATCTTCTTACTTTTCTCTGTAGTATTATTCTAAATAGCACATAACATCTTTTGCAGGTGCTACTGTGCTACTTGGGGAGGAAGTGATCTTATTATTTTACATAAACTGACTATGTCAAAAATAATTCTTAATTTCTAGATTTGAACAGTATGCATGTACGTCGACCAGTCAAACATGTCTGTATAGAAGGTGATACAACTAAGACGATGAAAGTATTTACACATCCGAGCTATGCGGATCATCCATTAGTCGTAGGTCCACGATATCAACCTAAAGACTTTTTATTGATATGCGCTAATTATCTCAGCAAAGATATGTCGGGTCTCATGGTCTGCGGTATTAACGGTGGTACCAAATGGGTTCATAAATTGAAAGAGTCCAAATCTCCAACTAGTTATAGAGTTAAAGGTCTCTTAGGACAAGCAACAGACACATATTTTATAAGTGGAAAAATTGTCGAGAAGTCTACATATAAATACATTAAGCGGGATGCAATTGATAAAATATGCGCTTCCATGCAAGCTGCTCATCAGAGAAAAATGTTTGAGTATGTTATATGATAGATATATATGACGTTAATTAATATTATAGTTTAATATATGTCGAGTATTGTGTAGTTTAATTATGTCTTTTTCCTAGATTATGTGGATTGGATATGCAGAGTCAAGCTGCATACGAGTTGGCTGTGCAAGGTCCGATAAGACCTGTTAACACAAACATTCCAATGATATACAATATAAAATGTATAGACTTTAAATCTCCTGAATTCACATTAGGTAAATGTAATATTTGTTAAATGTAGACCACATGTGATAATAATATATTTTTTTACTTTTTTCAGAAATTACTTGCATAAACGAGAATGATATGTATTTGAAAACTTTGGTTCATGACTTGGGAATGCAGCTTCATAGTGTCGCTACGTGTACTCAAATACAGTGTTTCCGGTATGCGTTATTTGATCTAAATCTTGCCCTGTTGAAAAAACATTGGGAACTGGAAAACTTTTGTAATAATATTGTGCAGTGTAACACTATAATTAATGAAAATGGGTATTTGTTAAAACAAGATAGTCCAATATTGATAGAACAAAATAAATAACTGAAATCTTCTAAACTGTAATCAAATGTACATAATAATAGTAAGCCACATAATTTGATAGTAAAAAGAAAGACTTCTACGACTTACACATATATTATATTCGTCGTTCCATGAGAGAATAATATAATATATTATCTAGATTAATAGGGCATTAGTAGAATGGAAGTAAAATAAAAACCTCTTAAATTGCATAATTAATAATATAATTAATAAATGAATTCAATAGCATATATGCACAAATTAATACAAAGCATGTTTCTTTTTAATTCTTTTTATATTATATGAATACATTACCATTAATAGATTGTTATTATAAAATCAGATAGCTAGTGTGTGTGTGTGTCGCGCGCGCGTGCTTATGCAAATGTTGATCATTTTATGGAGATATCTCATGTATAACATTGTTAAATGGATGCATTACTGGGATTCTTCCATATATGGACAATTCTTTAACCTTTCATTGTTTTGTAAAGTTTACAAAACACTTTTGTAAAGTTTCACGGTTATTACACTGTCAAATTGGACAATTGATGATGCAATTCTAAAACTATTCATCTGATTCGAACAAAAAAAAATATGGAATATATTTTGAACATTATAAGTGTTTTATTAATTAATAATAACGTTATGAACTAAATATGTTAAAAATATTCTTGAAGACGTGTGTGTGTGTATGTGTGTGTACATATAAAAAAAATGAATTGTAACATAAAAAAAAATCAACTTCATTTTTTTAACTTTTTTAAGTTAAAATTTTAGAGTGGTACTCCTAAAATGTAGTACTTTCAGATAAAAATATGTGTTAGTGCATGTTTCAAAAAATATTTTCTTCTAACATGTGAAGAAGAAATATTATTTTTTTTCGAACAGTTGCCACACATGTACTGACATGTTTTAGAATAGTTTAACTGTTTGAATTGCTTATTAGCATCAATATTATTAAATTGGCAAGCAATTTAATGTGATATTACTACTTTAATTCTGTTCATGATTTTGATTCAAGACTAAAAAAGATTACAACGTACGGTTTGTAAAATTTGACATGTATATAAATTCACACCGAAATATTTAAGCACTTAAAATCCGCTCTGACCGAAAATAGGATTTCTCTTAATTAAATTTAAGATCTTTACAGTTATCAGGAACTAAATAAGGAATTAAATAAGATAATATGACACAAAACAACTATAACATTATGATACTATGATTGTAAGTTATA
Organism: Mycetomoellerius zeteki; assembly: GCF_001594055.1. Classification (NCBI taxonomy): domain Eukaryota; kingdom Metazoa; phylum Arthropoda; class Insecta; order Hymenoptera; family Formicidae; genus Mycetomoellerius; species Mycetomoellerius zeteki. The sequence continues at coordinate 18,175 of NW_017256136.1, forward strand.
AGTTGAAAGTCAAATATATATAGAACCGGATGAGTAAAAGATTGAATGTAAAGATATAAAAAGAGATGTGCTGTGCATGATATTGTTAAGTCTAAAGGTTCAGTTATATTAGCATTAAAATCAATGTTTTTCTAATTTAATTATTGTTTACCTAGTGAGTGTTTTCTGAAAAGAAATTTGAATATGATAAACAGAACTTGAGATTATTGTGTCATGGAACAAAAAATACAAACATTAGAAAATTATACATGTAAAATTGTAAAAATTTTTATATTATGTTCTGTGTATTTTTCTCTATGAAAATCATGATATTTTTATTATATCAGTAACAACAATAGTAGGAAACTATTAAGTTTCTCTCTTTTTCTTAGTAACACGTTCCCTACTACGACTTCTTCTCCGACTTTGGCTACAATCAGAATCATCGGATCTGTCATATGACCTTTTTTCAGATTTTCCTTTTACTTTCTGTTTGTTCGGCCATTGTTGCATCTTCATACTTTTTGCTATTACGCGTTTTTGATGATCTAGTTGCGGGAATAAATCTACAAAAATAATAAAAATTTTCATTAAAAATTTAAAAAATTGTAATTTTATAATTAAAATAAACTATTCTCTAAATTTTATAATATAAAGAACAGTTTATTCTTTTGTTCAATTTCATATCACATACGTTTCAATAAAATTTTAATTTAAAGCTTATATGTATACGTACATATTTGACATTTATTAAAATACACTCACCGGCAAAAAAACGGCCACTAAATTTTAGCACAATTTTTAATATTTTCAAATAGCGATAACTCTCAATGAAAAGCCATCGTATCGAGATGAACCACAGCTCAAATTAAAGCTTGAACATTCCCCTTGATGACCATGGAGATCAAATTTGAGTTACACAAAATGTAATACAAAATGGCGGATGTTGAAAGCGAATATCGAAAAATAGAAACAAATTTTTTCTTTAAACTGTTGCATTGCTCAGGGGAATCAGCTGCATGGCACAAAAGTATATGAGTCTTTAAACTCATTAATTTCCAAACAAATCCATATTTGCAACATTTTTCTACGATTTTTTTTTACAAAGTTATGCCGTTTTAAAGAAAGTGTTATAAAATGTACAACTTTTTCTTGTAAACATAAGTATAACTTAAAAACAAATTATTGTAGAAAACTTTATCAGAAAGGAAATTAAAGTGTAAATTTTAAATTTTAACTCTCTTTAATTTTGTGTAAGTGCGTACGTGTACATATGTATGCATGTGTCCTGCTCTCGGCGTTACCCAGAATCAACGGCGTGGACGTGGCAGGAATCTGATCCCTCCATATTGCCTCCGCAACGCTGTGCAGGAGGAATGGCATAATTTGAGACAAAAAGAAATAAAATAAGATTTACGCCGTTGATCCTGAATAACGCCGAGAGCAGAACACACACATGCATATGTACACACGCGCATTTACACAAAATTAAAAAGTTAAAATTTGAAACTTATACTTTAATTTGTTTTCTGATAAAGTTTCCTATAATAATTTGTTTCTGAATTATACTAAGTTTACAAAAGTTGTCCGTTTCGTAACACTTTCTTTAAAACGGTATAACTTTATCAAAAAAATTGTAGAAAAATGTTTCAATATGGATTTGTTTGGAAATCAATAAACTTAAAGATTCATACACTTTTATGCCATGCAGCCGATTCCCCTGAGCAGTGAAACAGTCTAAAGAAAAAATTTGTTTAACTATTTTTCGATGTTTGACTTCAACATCTGTTACTTTGTATTACATCCGTTATTTTATGTAACTCAAATTTTAATTTGAGTTGTAATCCATTTCGATACGATGATTTTTCATTGAGTCATCATTATTTGAAAATATTAAAAATTTGTGCTAAAATTTAATGGCTCGTTTTTTTGCCAGTGGGTGTATATATTTAATAAAATATTAAAAAGAGAGAGTTGCATGAAAAAGTACACAATAACGAATTCAATTTTGTCTAATATTGATTCCATTTTATGCGTGCGTGCGTGCGCGCGTGTGTGTATAATTGATTATTTTCAATTCTATAACTATTATTTTTTTATTTGTAAGTAATACCTTGTGATTTTTCTAAAGCTTCTTTGGCAGAATTCATTTCTGCTTCTTGGATACTATGTCCTGAAGCCGTAGCTAAACGTTTTCCTTGGAAATATACAGCGACTGTATAAACCCTTGTATTAGTTGGTCCTTTACACTCGATGACTCTAAAGAAAAAGTAAGCCACATAAGAATCCTATATAAAAATAAATCCTTTGCATTTGTTCCTTATATCTTTAGGAAGAAAATTTAGACATTTGCAAAAATAAATACAATATACATATATGTAATTTTAGAGGCTTTTTTCATAGGCAAAAAAATAAAACTTACTTGTACACGGGAATATCTGGTTCACCACCGTCCATAGTTCTTAAAGTTAAGCAACACTGTTGTAGTTTGCTCTTTGGATCATTCCAGTCTTGATTCATGATAAAATCTTGTAAACGTGGGAAGAAGCATACATCACAAAATACGTGACAATACTTTAAACCCTTATCGACATAAAGCGCGCCAAGAAAAGCTTCTAATAAATCTGCTCTGTCTTTTGTCTTCAATTCGGCTTTTGGATTCCCATAAAGCGCATATTGAGTCATACCGAGGTCGTCACAAACGACCGCTTGCGTTTTATTATTTACGAGGGAGCTTCGCAACAACTGCGACAAAATGATTATAAATTTATATTTTATATTTTAATAGAAACAAAAAATAATTATCAAAATAATTTATGAACAATACTGCTTACCGATAAATGTCCCTCATGATGTTCCGGAAAGTACTTATACAAGTATTCAGAAACGATAAGCTGCAACACAGTATCTCCTAGGAACTCTAGCCGTTGATTAGATCCTAATGTTAAATTGGTATATCCTATACTACGATCTGTGAACGCTCTAGCAAGAAGACGAATATGAGTGAATTCTATTCCGATTGATTCCTCGAACTTGGTCAATTTCTGATAACATAAGAAAAGATAAAGAAAAAGTGATTTTATAGTTGAAAGTTTGTTCAAATGCTAAATAATACCTGTAACAGTTCAAAGCTGGAAATCCATTGTCTATCTCCTGTCGGTTCCTGTTCTTGAAGAGGATGTCGTGGATAATTGACCCAAACTTTGGCAAGATCCTCTTCACCTTTAAAAAGTGTTTCCCCGAAAACCCGGTCAGCTACTTCTATTCCTCCGTCAAGAAATAGTGAACCCATCAATGCTTCGAAGCAATTCGCCATTGCATGTCTTAGCTCCAAGTCGTGACAGAGATCGCTACCGTGAGCATAAAGCATATACTCTTCTAAATTCAGTTTCTTCGCCAATACGGCGAGATGCTGATTTTGCACAATTGCTGCTCTGTAAGTAGCCAAACCACCCTCCTCCAAATCCGGAAACATGTGGAAGAGGTGGATGGAGGTAAGGAATTCTACGACCGCGTCACCAAGAAATTCTAGCCGTTCATTATGCGCTATCGACGATTCTGTTTCCGTTTTCGCGCCGAATCTGGACATTATGTTTATCAGAGTGTTGATACCGCGTTTACGCGTGTTCATATAATGGATTCTACGGTCGCCATACTCGGGCTGTCTTATGCCGCAATTCGTCAAGGAGTTCCGCGCGTGATCTGGATTTGTGCCAAAATTTTCGCGGTAACTGGGATGTGTGAGAGCTAGCTGGAGCAGATACCTGTTTTTGAATTCGTATCCCAACGTGCGTTCTAGATTATCCAGAGATTTGTGGAATCTCAGATGGCAGACTAGTACTGGTATCAACATCGCGTGTTGTACAATGTCGCACATAATGCCAGTTCTGTAAAATCCTTCGGAGCTGACGTCGACCGTGACGTCACGTTTCATTTTGCTCTGAGTACGTAACTCTTGCAACTTATTTTCCTTTGCCTCTAATTTTCTCTTATCTTCGAAGGATGGTTTCGACATGTTTGCGAGTAGATGTCGAAATTTCACGTAATCTCTCCAGGCTTTTTGGTAACTGGTAAAAAGCATGTTCATAGATATAGAACTATATTTAAAGCACAAGCATTCTGTTAGAAAAATTAAGAAAAATGTAACTTCCAAAAAATTGAAAGAAAGGTTTCTTATGCATTCATTAAATTTGATCACTTCCAAGAAATTTAATGATTGTTTTAGGTAAAAAATGTAGTTTATTTCTATATTAGTTACATAACATATAATTGTGTTAAAATGAAGTTATGTATTGCGTATAATCAGAAAAACAACTTTAAATTAAACGAAAATCGAAATACATTGATGCAAAAATTTCATTGTGTAAAAGCTACTAAAAAAAAGGTACCAAACAAGAATAAACCAAATCTCAAAAATTGGATTCTAATCTTATTTCATTTAAAATTGTATACATTTTCAAAATTATATCCAGCTTATATCATAAGATACTTACTCTGCATTTCCTGCGTAACTAAGTTGCGGTGGACGGATACCAAAATGAACTATCTCGGGATAAGCAAGCGACGTCTTATTGCACAATTCTTCTTGATTTCTATCCAACTGATCAACACGAACGCTGCACGGTTTCTTCGCTGGATAAGTCACAACCATCCCCTTTACCTCGTCAGCAAAATCTTGCCATTTATATTGTGGCTTTGCCACCAATCTTGATAGATTGTCTGGATCTATTAAGAGAGTACTACTCTTTATCAAATAATTCAGAACTTCGTTCATCGATAGAATCTCTTGACCATTGTCAGTCAAGTCACGTACAAATCTTGGCATAAAATGAAACTGTCCGCAACCAGATTTGTCTTGTGCTGCATGTAAATCAAAATCTACGAGTTCCAAAATCTCTTTAAATAAATATGTCTCTGTGAAAATTTAAGATATTTTAGTTAAGTTAAATATATAACACAATAGAAATATTTTTTATATAATAGAACAAACTACTTACGAAAGAAGTCTAGTTCCTGTATTGTAAAATTTTCCGGCAATTTCTCTTCTATATATAGAATTGTATATTCAATATTAAATCTTATAACTTTGCACGTAGGTAACTTAACCAATGGAAAATGAGAAAGCATGGAGAAGCCTTCAAATATAAATTCATGTTCGTCATGTTTAATAATCGTCGGTGTCTTTGTGAGAAAATTTGTCGGCGGACTAATGGTTATTCTATAATGATATAATTTATCTGCATTGTTCGTATTTAAATCACACTTATTTATCGCACCTTCTCCAGCATAGATCCCATGTCTTATACCTGAACGTCTCGATTTTGCACTGCATCTACATAATGGACCATCGTTCATCTATAATTTAAAAAAAAATTGCAATATATTTTGAAATGTTAAGGCCAATGTAAAAAAATTAACTTATAAAACATTTCTTGATATTACTTCTCCAGGATCGTTAAACCACATTTCAGGATGCAATCTTTGTGGATGTTGTTTCTTTGCCATTAATTCTTCCATTGTTCTGTCATCTTCATCCATAGAATTATCACTATCGGATGAAGAGCTGCTACTGCAAGCTTCAGATTTATGACGACAAAGACGTGCTCTTGTTTTTCTTGGAGGTGGTTCATAAGGTGGCTAAAGGTAAGATAACATAATATAATTTTATATAATTTCTTTATACAATTATGAACATAAATATACCTGCAATTCTCTCGCTGCAGCTGCTCTGTCTATTAACACTTTCTTAAACGTTACACATAATTCTTGTAGCTTCAAAGTACTTTTCACTATTTTTGGATTATTTTCATCCCTCACATAATACAAATCTGCTGGCGATGTGCGTGTCCAAATCTTTTTCTCACTTTCAAGTAAACCTTTAGATCCCAATACTGATAATTCATTTAGTTTTCGCTTTATGTCCTTACTCGTTGCACAATAATTACGTCTAATGTAAAAAAAGTTTATTTAAATTTTTTAGACACATTATGTATAGCTCTCACAAGGAATATGGAGGAAGCAAATGAGTTTTGATTAAAGAAAAAGCATTGGAAATATATATTTTGCGGTATGGAAATAGATTGTATAGACTAGTATCAGAAGACAAGCATATTCATAAAATTGGCCAAGAATAAGGTGATGTAGAGTAGATTTTAGAGTGAAGAACTAAATATAGTTAAAAGCAAGATTCTAAAGAAATAAAAAGAAAAAAATAGATAAGAAGATAAAGAGAATGAAGGAGGAGAAGAGGAAAGGCTTAGATGTATAGATATGATGTAGGACAAGTATTATGAAGAAGAAAGAAGAAAGAATGAGTAGTGACTAAATGTGATTAAACAATAAGGGCTGAGAAAGTTTATAAGAAGCATAACTGTAATAGGTAATATAAGTCAAAAGATAATGTACAGATCTGGTTTTTTTGTGACAGTGATAGATTTAGGATACAGCAATAACTAGGTTAAGTATAGCTTAACCTAGTTTAACTAATTTAAATAGACGTATAGAGTAAATAAGATAGAGATATGGATGGATGTGTGAATTAAGTTTCATTTATTTATAAATGATGCCTTTTCTTGATAATGTAAATAAAAAAAGTAAATAAATTTATGTAACTCTTGCATGTAGGATGCAAATTGTATAGGATAAAAATCAATACAGTAATTGATTTCTTTTTTCCAGAAAAACCAGTCTTATATGCAAAGATATATACAAAACTCTTACCTATATTTCTCTAACAATATCTCTCTCTCAGTAAGACTTTTTGTTCGTTTACTGTTATTAGTTGGTGTAATGTCCTTGGATAAATGAGGCTCCCGTGATTTCGATCTTTTCCTACTTCTATTGCTTATGTACGATTCTTCTGAGCAGGATGTATGAGATCCATGTTGTTTAGATTTTTCAAAATGCTTGCTATCATATGAAGAGTCTCTTGAATTAGATATTTCTCTATTATGATGACGATGTCTGTCTCTGTAATTTTTATGTTGTGATTTGTACACTTTCTCTTTTGTACTATGTGGACTTTTAGATCTCTGTTTACTAACTGCACGCTTGGACATTTCTCTGTTATTGTATCTCCATTCTTCCATTCTTTGCGATGCTTCATACGTTTGCGTCAGATCTAATCTTTCCTTGTCATTATATTTTGTTGTACTTGTATCATACCACGAAGTAGATGCATACGTTGTCCAGCTCATGGAAGAGTTGTTAGAGTACCATTCATTACCAGTATTATCATTGTATACATTTTCAGATTTCATATTCCAGTTGGCATAATTCTCACTCATATATTCTTGTGTAGAATCTATTCTGCTATAATACTGTGAATTCGTTTGGTTCTGACAAGGAATATTAATGGGAAAATTGGTTTCATTATGGTAGGTATTAGATGCGTAGTACGTTGAATTTGTCGAGTTAACATCAGGAGGAATATTTGATATATTTGAAGAAGGAACGTTTGATATATTAAGAGAAATATTTGGAGGAGGTACGCTGTAGGAATATGACGAGTTATAATTGGGAGGTTGAGAATAGTCAGAAAAATTCGATATTTGAGGAGTTGAATAATATTTTGCATTCTGCTGAAACACCTCGGTATTCCAAGAGTATGTCTGGTTCGTATTCATCATTGAGGGATCTGTCATTTTTATGCGAAATTATTTCCCTTGAAAGTGATTTTTAAGAAGAGATGCAAAGCTCAACGTTCAACATATATAGCATGTTATTCTGATAATCAGAATAGCAAAAATTTACTAGTATAAATTTTTCCCATCTTTTATTTTATCCTTGTTGCTTCTGTACCTTATTAATCATTTTCCTCATACTCTTAATAACCTTTAACTTCAGATTACTTTTTCAGTTCTCTTTCACATATAAGATGTATTACTCTACTAATTCCTTTTGGTACAAAATAATGCAATATTTAACACACTTTTTACCTCTTCCTTCATAACTACCTCGCGCTTGTTAATCATATCCATTATACCATTACTAATTATATCACTCAACCACATTCCCAACTGCAATAAATCTGAATAAATCATAATGGCTCCTGCACACAGAACGCGCCACGCGGCAACGCTTGCTAGAGATCTAGAGCAGAGACCCTATGGCTGCGTTCAGCAGAGAAAGCAGCTTTGCAACTGTTGTAAAATTCTTCAATACGATTGGTTCTTGCTTTTGGTTCCTGACAGATCTAAATGTATAAACCAATCATATTGAAGAATTTTACAACAGTGCAAAGCTGCTTTCTCTGCTGAACGCAGCCACTGTCACTTAACTGGCCAGTTAGTCCATCGGAATTGACCAATCGTATTTGTCATTTTGATAAACGACTGTGATTCGTCCATTTCTTATGGCTTAAGGCTTAAAAACTTATTGTAGATCCGGAGTAACCGCGAAATACTGCCGCGCACTACTGTCCCCTGACAAAGTGGATGTAAACTACACAGCAATATCCACTTATCTGAGGGCACATACATCCACTTTTCAAGGCTGCAGATGATAAATCGATATTTGGTCGGTAAATCGTGCTACTTCACGAACTGTGGATCAAAAATATGGTATTCATCTTTGCAATCTTACGTGCGCGTGATGTTTGCTTCGCTTAAAAGTATCAATATTATATTACACGCATTTTATAAATGTGTTCATCTTTATATTTTAAATGAACTATATATACATATGAAAATTGTATTTCAAACATTTTATTTATTTTGTTATTACAATACTATAGATAAAATTTGAAAAATACATAATAACAAAATTAATCTAAATAACTTATGTGCGTAAGTACTTTTAAATTTTTTAAATGCAATTATAAATATCATTGCGACGCAAGGATTAGGAGTTTTATAAATAAACGAATAATATATATTTTGTTAACAATAAAATAGATAAAAAGAAGGGTTGATAAACTAAGCTAGTTAATTAAATATATATATATATATATATTATGCATATATATATATATATACACAAGCATATATATATAATATATATGCTTGTAATTATAAATTTTTATAAACAAAACATAATTTAACAATGTTAAAGTTTCAACCGAGATATTTTGTTTATTTCCAAAAGAATATAACCAATCTCTGCATCGCAGTGAAACTTTACATAAATCATCTTGAATATTTAAAGTAGTTGTTATATAAAAAAGTTGAGATTTTCGTAATTATAATATTATATCTTATAATATCATTTCCATACATCTTCATTAGCGCACAGATAAAAAAAAATACTATTTCTTATTATTCTTCATACACGTTCTAAATCATCGCTAAAATTGTTGTATTTTTTGAATTTCACATATATACATATATGTATTTCTATAGATGTATAATAAAATGTAATTAAATTTATTTACGAACATTGTTCATCTCATTTTAATTGTAAAAATCTATATTCTTCTCCAATATATGCACTTTTTTATAATATCAATTTATTTGAAGAAAACAATTTTTAATTACATAATAAGCGTCTTCTTTCTTGTAAAGGATACGCTGTAGCGTCTCTTTTATGACATGGCATTATCACCTCCACAATAACATAAAAAGAATGTTTTTAACGTATTAACTTAAAAAAAAACTTGACGGAAGACGCTACCGCGTCACTTGATACATTTTATTATGCTATTTGATAAAATATACTTTGGGCATTTTATTAATTGAGATATCTCATTTTTACGTACAAATTAAAATAGTGTACAACGGTTTTAATGTGAACTGAGTTCTGCCAATAAAAAACGCTATAATATTCTATTAATTAGTGTCAAGAAAAAAAGTAATGACTCGTTACATTTTAAGTGACGAGTTACTTTTGAAAATCAATAACGAGTAACAATGACGAATTACTTTTTAGGAAAAAGAACGGTAACGGTAACAAGTTATTTTTATGAGGTAACGTTGCCAACCCTGACTTAAGGATGTTTAAACTTAAATATAACATATTTATTAATAATATAAAAAATTTATTAACTTTGTAAATAATTATATTTTTATTTAAATATCATACATTGGAAATTTAGCTAAATGTGGTTGTTGCATATCTAATAAAAAATAAATAACACCAGCAAGACCTGAAAATATAAATAATAAATACATAACATTATGTAAAAAACATGTTTGAAATATTATATGTATTTTCGAATTAGTTTTTTCCAGTTCAATAATTGATTTACCTTCGAACAAAGAAAAAGGTCTATCAGGAGATCGATTTTGATGTAATCCATAATCAAAACACCATTCGGCAAACTTACAAGCCCGATATAAGTATTTGATATTCTAAAATGAATATAATAACAATACTTTTGAGGCACTTTCTATACAGACATGTGAGTTATCTCCGTGTCCATTCTTAGAATGCCAACGTTTCGTGAACATTGCAGTTCACTTCATCAGGGCGAGGAGCAACCTGATACTGAGTGTGAGCTCCAATGTTCCTCCAGTCTCTCCAGGTGATTCCCTTTATATACGCTGTTTTTTATGGTAGGAGAGAGAGAGAGAGAGAGAGAGAGAGTGGGGGGGGGAATGAGAGGTAGTGGGGAGTCGATTAATCTCCGATGACCGAGAGAATGGTCTTTCTGGTCTTTCTCGTATTTTATACAGAGTCTACAATAGAAGTCGTAGCGGTCGCAGGGTCTTAAGTCGTAGAAAATTAACCAATCACAGTCAAATGTGAGAAGAATAATCGACTATGATTGGTCAATTTTCTACGATTTAAGGGTATGCTGGAGTGACCAAATTGTCGGTACTTTACAGATCGATATAAATCTCCGAATTTACTGAACGGAATCAAAAATCCTTTTACAAGATTAAAGTAGACGCAAAGTTTGATGGTGCTATAGTAGACTTTATACTAAAATCTTTATACGAAAAAAAAGTTAAAAACTTACATTTTTTCAATTCGTAGAGCTGTCACCTGATGTAGATGTTTCCTTAATACAAAAGTTTTATAGCTCTTATATGGACAAAACGACAGTTCATCCTTTATAGAGAACTCAACAAATCTGGGGATGTATTGAAATTAATGAGCGGTAGTGTATGTATATACACACATACATACAAAAAAATTTTCACTTTTCACGTTCCGCCCTAGGAAATGAATTCATAACGACTGCATAACGAGTTACAGAATACAAACCCAGGGTATTGATCATGTAATTTTTTTCCTAGGGCGGAAACGTGAAAAGTGAAAATTTTTTTGTATGTATGTGTGTATATACATACACTACCGCTCATTAATTTCAATACATCCCCAGAAAATACAGAATCGACCCTCAGTGTAACTGTCGTTATGAGCACATAATGTAGAGTCTACAATAGAAGTCGTAGCGGTCGTAGAGTCTTAAGTCATAGAAAATTGACCAATCATAGTCGATTATTCTTTTCATATTCGACTGTGATTGATTAATTTTCTACGACTTAAGACTCTACGACCGCTACGATTTGTACCGCTACTATTGTAGACCCCGCATAACGATTGCATAACGAGTTACAGAATTCCGCTGCTGGCGTTTGTTTCTAGTGATAATTTTCGTAAATAAAAAAACCGATCGCGGTAGGTGCTATACTGTTTCTGTAGGCCGAAGCAACCGTTAAACTAATGGCGAATTCGATTGGAAGAACTAGTGCGCACTGGTGCATATTAAAGCCGTTGTACACTAATTTAATTTAAGTATAAAAATGAAATGAAAATATTTCGAATTATGAAATACATATTTTACCTAATAGTACAATAAAATGTATTAAGTATTTCACGATTTAATCGATCTCTATGTTTATTTATAAACATATTTTTACGTTATTTCGTGTACGACGGCTTTAATGTGCACCAGTGCGCACTGAGTGCGTCCAATCGAATTCGCTATAAGCTAAAGTGATAAATCTTTTAGTGGGGGAAAAAAAAACCAAGATTTGTTACGGCTGTTTTCTTGTATACTACTTATTTTCACTATGAAACATGCAAAAATCCACATGATATACCGTTTGAGTAGGTCTAAGAGGTTGCTATACTCGTTCTAAAGTGTCGAATTTAACTAAAAAGTGATTTGTTACGGATTTCGTTTTTTGGATAGTTTACGACTAATAGTTTATGACCAAATTAGTGTCATCTCCCGGACTATCAGATTATAACGTAAGTAGGATATGGAAGACTGCTCTCTTGACAAATCAAGGAAGTGCCTTTGCCTTTGCTCTCCCCCCTCTCCATATCCTTGCCTTCCTTAACAGCGTCTATATAAAGGGAGTTCTCTGGAGGAGCAACTCACTGCTCAATATCAGTGCACTCCTCAACCTGATGAAGTGAACAACAAGGTTAACGAAACGTTAAAATTAGCAATAGATAGACACGGTGATAATCCGCCAATTTTCTGGCGGATTATCATCTTTTAAGAAAATACGCATGAAAGTCTCAAAAGCATTTGTCTTCATTTATAATATATGTTTTATATATGTATGTATGTACATGTATACATACATATATATACCGGGTGTTTCAAACCACCCGTACACCCATTTAAAAATGAGGGAAGTAATTATTTTAAAAAATGTTTCAAACAAAAGAGAGAGAGATGTTGGGGTTCAAGTAATGCGTTACATGGGTATATGTGATTGACCTTGGGTGGCATCGTAAAGGTCATGTCTCAAGGTCGATTTGAATTTTTTAAATGAGAACCTTATCTTTCATTGAATATTCTTGTAGCTGCCGTCAAGAAGTTTTCGAAACACTGGTTACAAATCCTTTTTAGTTAAGATCTTTCTGCACGGTCGGAGACTTTAATCAAGTATCCTGAAGAGTAAATCCGACCATGCGATCTCCACACAGTACACCTTAAGAAATGCTAATGTCAACGGTACTGAAATTTTGAAATCTCAACTTTCTAGCGCTATCATAGCCGGAGAAATAACTTAAATGGGGAGTACAGATGATCATCCGGTGTATATATGTATATATATATATATAAAATTTCAAATATGAATTTAACATCAGCATGTTTTAGTCATCGATCGAACACAACATAAAATTCACATCCCAGTAAACCAGAATTGATTAAAATTGATTGAAATGAATTCAGATTTTCAGAAATACGCATTTGCAAACGTTGAAATGAATTAAATTTAATGCATTTTTATTTATTTTCACATTTGCAGAAATTACGTGAAAGTACATTTCTATTTCTTTCAATCTAAAAAAAATTTCAATTCTTGTCCCATACAGCACCGATTATTGCGGAAAGCTTTCAGAAATGTTTTAACCTTTCATGTCTCATGTGCAACAATTCTGAAAGGATTCTGCATTATGTCATATGAAATGTTTTAATAGAAATGTTTCTAAAATCTATCATCTGCAATAAATTGAAAAACATATTTAAACAGAACAAAAATGGTTAAACAATGTTCAAATTTATTATGTCGACATAATAAATTTAAATATTATTTAAGTATCAATCAAATATCATTTTTGTAATATAAAAAATGGCTGAAACCTCTTTGGTAATATTTCAAAAAGATTACAGATTCTTTCTGCTATAACATTTCATCAATCTTTCAACAAGATTTCATGTGCAAAAATCGTGGACATTTTGCTATTTCAGAGCTATCTCAGAAATGTTGCAGACATATTTCGCAATTTTTATGAAACGTTTCACTTTTCAGTTGAAATTTTTCTGAGATATTTCTGAAAACACTTTCGGTGCTGTATGGGGTGCATCGTAAATACTGCTCAATTCAAAATTCTGAATAGGAACTGCAGTTTTTTTCAATCTAATTGAATCTAAAAAAAAGTTTTTTCATTCAATTGATTCTAAGGAAAAGTGAAAATAGAACATGAATGCTACTGAAATACATATTCGGATTTAATTAGATTAAAGTTTCAATCCATTTTAATTTATTCTTGTTTACTGATCGTGAGATATAATAGTACAATCTAACTAAATATTAGAAAATCTTTTAATACTAAGATAGAAGACATTACAAATACAATCAAATGTGTGGCATCGATAAAGTTTATATTCAATATGCAAGCTATCGAATTTGCTATCAAATATTTGTATATTCAATAAATATTCAAGAATTAAAATCAAACCTTTGTTTGTTGAAATAAATGTATAAAAGTATAACCATTTCCAGCAACTCCATGACAAATACTATATCCTTTTTTTAGTAGTCCTCGTTCCCATGTTACTTCTCCGCATTGTATTGCAGTCTCTAGAAATGTATTGTCTTCAAACACCTATAATTATATTAATAACAGTGAATGGATGTTACTTTCGAGACTTCCACGGATATTTTCTTCAAAAAAGCTATGCAGTTTGCGAGTTAATAATTGTCTAAAAGTATCCATAAACTACGTAGTTTCTTTGACTGAATGGAAGTTTTTTATTTAAATACTTTTATTAAATTAATGAATATTATATAAAATTTATACGACCTTATAAGCCAAACAAAATAATGCAGACATTCCAGGTGCTCCATGACACCAATGTATTAATTTGTCAGAAGAATTGCCAATTGAAGAAGGAAAATTTCCAGAAGAAAATTGTAATTTTTGAAGATAATACAAAGATGGTTTAATGTAATCATCGATCTGTACTTGCGTTAAATATTGTCGTGCCTAAAAAAAGAAAAAAATTAGATTGAGAAAATAAAAACAAAATTTTGATTGACAAAATAAAAATGTAATGTGTTTTCAAGTACTAATAAGATAATAAAATAATAAAGAGATTCAAATAATAAATAGATTAAAATAATGCATCGTTTCCCACAAAATACTTTTACAACCACGAAATACGACATACCTGCAAGAGCAAATACAATATGCCTGCTAATCCATGAGCAGCACCAATATATTCTGTACCGTGCCAAGAATACATTAAAGGTGACTGGCTACGATTTGATGTAGCATATGATATTCCAGAATTAATTATACAAGAAACAACCTATAGATAATTTTAATACAAATGAGAATCTTATTTTCTTTTTAATAACGACAAATAAAGTTAATGCTTTCATATTTTTTAATAAAAATCAATTTACATGCCTTTCTTATATATAAAATTCTTACCTTTTTGATAAGATCTGCTTCTATAGGAGCTGGAAATATATTTGAATTTAAATAAAGTAAACCAGTTAAATATCCAGCTCTTCCATATAATAATTCATCAGGGATACCACTATGTTTATCCAAAACATAAGTAGATAAAAATTTCAACCTATAAAAAAATCAATTTTTATTTATCTTTGTATAACGGTATATTTCTATAAAGTAATTATTTACTAGAATAAACACATATATAAATTTTAATTTTACTTTTTAAATAAAAAAGCATTTTTAAAGATAAAGAAAACTAATAAAAGAAAATAAAGTAAAATATAATGCAGTAGAAATAATAAAATTATTTTCAAGTTGATATTAATATTTACTATTTTCATTATTAATGATTAGAATTATTTTATGATTAAAATTCATATTATAAAATACGTTTATTACTCAATATTAAGGCAGCAATAATTAAGATTCACTATTTAATCCCTTGTAAAAATAAAAATTTTAATTCAATTTATATAATGACAGTCTTAAATACAGCCTTAAGATGTCACGAACTGGCCACTGAACCGTATTAACATTGGCATTTTTTTGTTAAGCAACCAAGGTGGTCCTGATGGAAATTTTTTCCTAAATTATGATGAATAATGATGAAATATCATTGATTATTGAAATTGTAATGAAAAATGATGAAATATCGTCGAAATTTACTAAATTTCATTCCGAAATCTCTATCAATTGACCCACTTCCAATATTATTTCATTAAAATTTCATTAATAATTTAGTCCGAATCATTAAAATTACAGTGAAAATCATTGAACACGAGGACTGTAATGACGTATTATTCAGCAAAATTCATAAAAATTCAGTATTTGTCATGACAATTCAGTGTATAATAAACTGTAGAAGTATTATAGACTTCTACTGTAGAAGCATTATATATGTCTTGCATTATTTTTCATTCTCTTTCATGCATTTTCAATAATTTTCAGGTGTTTTCATTAATTGTCCTCAAAATTTATAGTACTATAAAAATATTAAAATAAAAATTTATAATTTTGCATTTTCAAAAACACATTCGCAATTTAATTATTATAAAATTATTATTAAATTCTTACTTAAGAATTAATTGTTCTGCTAGTTCTTTCTTTTGCTGTGAGTGTAGTATAATTGTTGCTAATGTTAATGGACCTACAATTCCAGTCAAAAATGTGACTTCATGTCGGCTTTTGAATTCTGTGGCACATTTTTGCAATATTTCTGCTGCCATCTATAAAATTTAACATATCAATATGACATCTAATTTTAAATTAAAAGCATGTTGAAGTTTTATAATTACATTGGTATACACAGAATCATCATAATATTTTCCATAATGGTATAATGTACATGCAATTCCTGCTTGTCCAGTGTATACAGAATAGTCACTGCTGTCGAGCCATTTTCTTTTATTTTTTTTCAATACTTCTATAAAATTCTTAATTTTTGATGTTAATAATGACTTAAATGCATCATGAATCTAAAAAAAATTTATTTTTGTCTATCAAATACCATATAATCACTTATCTATCAAATATCTTTTAATCACTAATAATTTTAAATATTTACTTATTAAATGATAAAATATATATGAAAAACAAATTTTATACCATATTAGTATCATCCCTGACTATATTACGGCTAACCGGAATGGAATAATCCTCAAATTGATTTTTGTAGTGTCTAGTGGTATCCATTATTAGTGATATATGAACAAAGTTTTTGTAATTTTTATTCCTTTTCAATACAATAAAACGATGCATATAAGTTTTCTCTGAAACCTTATATTAAATAAAAATATTATATACAAATTATAATACACTGTCCTGGTGGAAAAATTTATCCGAATGTGTCCAAAATGTAGTCAAAATGTGTCCGAATTCGTCCCAAATGTTTCCGAAAATTGTCGAAATGTACAAATTCGGACAGTTACAAATAAAATGAGATACTTTCCGTCAAATTTCTGAATTACTGTCTGAATTTGTAATTTTTTATATTTTACGGACCAACTCTGATAAATTTTTTCACCATGGTGTCAAAAAAAAAAAATAAACATCACAATTTATATTGTTTTATTATTCTGATTTAAATGTATTAAATTATAAAACTATTCACTATTCATTTACTTTAATACATATAATAAAAAAAGCATAACTGTGAGAAAATTTTTTTTTATTTATTAAATTTGATGAAAGGACCCTGTACAAACCTTATGGAAATGAGCTTTCTAGTCAAATTGGTTAAATTGGATATTTTGGATATGTAGTAGTTCTCGTCATTTTAAACAAATATCTCTATAGGACCAACCTCCTGCTATGACTAGTTTTTGCGCTACATCTCTTGGAAGGTTCATTCTTAAAAAATTGGGTTTTCATTTATTATATTGGTATTATATCATTATTGAAAGATATATAATATGTATATACATGTATATGTGTGTGCGTGTGCGCGCGTGCGTATATATATATATATATTTCGTGAATATACCGGGTGTCACATTTTTAACTATGACCTCAAAAATATCTTTTAAACAGTCTATTTTAGAGAAAAATGTTTCAGATAAAAAGTGGAGTGGTTTCAAGGATGTATTTTGGTCATTTATTTTTTTCTAGGTGGAGGCATCAAAAAGACACACATGAAGATCTTCACTTTTTTAAATAAAATTATATGATTTTTTTTTACACAATATGATTCCTCCGATTATTCTACAAAAGTATCAAGGTAAAAATTCGAAGAACTAATAGTTTGAGATATTTTATACTTTATTTTTATCCAAGGCCTCAACGTAGCAGGGACCATCCGTCGTTCATCATCCTCACTACCATCGATGCTGCCATCATCCTTGATTATACTAACAAAGAGTATTTTAATAGATGTATTCTTTACATCAATTGATTCATCTCAATACCTACTTTAATACTTTTGTATGTAGAATAATTAGAAGAATCATATTGTGTAAAAAAATATACAATTTTATTTAAAAAAGTGAAGGTAACCTCCATATCTTTTTGGACCTCTACCTAGAAAAAACTGATGTAGCCAAAATACGTCTGCCTCAAAACCATTCTACTTTCATCTAAAACATTTTTCTCTTATAAATGCATTGATTAAGAGATGTTTCCGAGGTCATTGTTTAAATTGGGACACCTGGTACACACACATACACACACACGCGCGCGCGCGCATATCCCTGTTACAATCTATCAATAATGATATAATATCAATAATAAACGAAAACCCAATTTTTTAAGAACGAATCTTCCAGGAAGTGTACTGCAAAACTTGTCTTAAGAAGTTAATCCCATGGAGACATTTGTTAGGAATGAGGACTATGACATATTCAAAATTCAGCCAATTCGACCAGAAAATTTTCATAAGATTGATACGAGGTCTTTTTAAGCTGATTCTACAATGAGTCGGAAGTCGTAAGTTTTAACCAGTTTTAATTTAAATAGGTGACTATGATTTTTAGCATCTACAAGTTGTTAATTATACGAGTCATTTAGCTCGACTAGTGGGAAGGAATAAAGTCGAATTTGGCCAGTCTTAAGAAAATCGATGATCCGTAGTCTTGGTATATAGTACAAGTTGGCTGTT
Organism: Mycetomoellerius zeteki; assembly: GCF_001594055.1. NCBI lineage: Eukaryota > Metazoa > Arthropoda > Insecta > Hymenoptera > Formicidae > Mycetomoellerius > Mycetomoellerius zeteki. Next base: position 36,839 of record NW_017256136.1, read on the forward strand.
GGCCAACTTCACCGATAAAACTTATGTCTATGGCAAAGAACGAGATGTAACGAGACGTAGTCGTAACATAGGGTAAGACAGAGGAAAACGTAGAAGTCGCAGTCGCAGTCGTGCGGAAAAGTGCTTCGGCTTCAACGTTCTCGGTTTTTCTCTATCTTATCCTACGTCACGGTTGTCTCGTTATATCTTGTTCTCTGCCATAACCCTTAGGACTATCGATTCATTGTAGAATCAACTTTACTAGGTGTACAAATAAGTTTCCGGGTTTTTTTGATCAATGAAAAATGCAAAATTTCAAGAAAAAAACAAAAAACGGTTTATTAAAAGTATCGTCCCTCGCTAGCTATACATTTTCGCCATCTCTCTTGCAATGCATGAATACCGCGACGATAGAACGACTCGTTTTTGGTCCGAAACCATTTATCTATCCGATTTCGCACTTCTTCGAAACTGGCCAAGTGTAGTCCAGCCAAGTCATGCGCCATCGACCGGAACAAGTGATAATCAGAAAGAGCCAGATCTGGTGAATACGGCGGGTGTGGTAACAGATCCCATTTCAGCGTTTTGATGGTGTCCTTGATGATGGAAGTGCGATGGCACAGTGCATTGTCCTGCTGCAAAATCACTCGCTCATGTCTTGTGTCCCATTCTGGCCGGTTCTCGAGCAATGCATGGCTTAAATTGATTAGTTGTTGTCGGTAGCGTTCTCCGTTGACAATTTCGCCTAGTTTCAACAGCTCATAGTAAACCACTCCTTTCTGGTCCCACCAAACGCAGAGCATTGTTTTCTTTCCGAAACGATTCGGCCGCGCCGTCTTCCGGAGCTCTCTTTGTCCGCAGTGTCGAAATCGCCACTTCTAAAGCGTTTAAACCAATCTTCACAGATTGTTTTCGATGGTGCATGTTCGCCGTAAGCCTCCTCAAGCAAACGACGTGCTTCAGCTGCATTTTTGACCAAGTGAAAGCAGAAAAGCAAGACTTCCCGCGAATGCTGTTTTTTTGGCACAAAACCCGACATTTTCACTATTGCATAAAAATTTTTTTTCGTCGCGAAACTGGAAATATTTTGATTGATTATTGTCGTCAGATGTCGCAGCTACAAAAAATAAACAACTTCAGACATGTATGTCGACTACATGTGTCGTTGGCGCCATCCATGTGTGAAACCCGGAAACTTATTTGTACACCTAGTACAATCCCATACAGCACAAAACGCAATATCGTTGCAATAACGCTGCAATATTGCTGCAATGTTGCAACATTGTTGCTGCAACTTTTGTGCTGTAGGAAATGTCATTTTGTTGTCTGGAAACAAACTGAAAACTGAATGTTGCTCTTATCTTGATTAATTATTTACAAGCGTAATTTTTTTCAGAGTTATTCCTACCAGCTAGGATTTATACGCCTTCAACTTCTTGTTTTATTGGTCTCCTAACCTATTGGCAGCCTAACAGGCTGATATTGGGACACTAATGGTCTTCGAAATTGAATAATTCGTGCAATAGGTATGCAATGCACCGGCCACCGCCTCAAACCGGCGAGCAGACGTGACAAAACCTTTTCTTAGCGAGAGAATGGCCCCGACTCCTCACAGAGTCGATACAGTCAGTAATCGAAATAGTCGTCCTATGCGGCAAGTAACAAAAACTAATTAAAGAATAACGTAAAAACTTTAGTGAAAACGTAGTTTTGTGAGTAACGTAAAATCAAATGCGCGTTCAAAGCCAGTCACACTTTCCAAAAATGTAGCATGATCGCGCTACGTTCGTCGCTGCTTGTGATGAACTTCAGACATGACAAAAGGATGATGAAATGAAAATGAAAATAGCAAAACGCCCCTTTAGACACTGGGCGTCTGTGACCGGTGACCCGTGACTAACCGCACGGATTTGTCTGCGCGTGCAGACAAATGAAGGAACTATGAATTGAGAAATGCAAATGCACAATCGAAGCTGGCCACGTTTTCCAAAAATATAATCGAGGCCACGCAACACCCGAAACGAGACGAGACACGCGTCGACCGGTCGAGTGATCTCACAAAACTCTGCGAGACTTTTTCAACTTTTCAGTTTTCCTTGACATTCACGACACCTGAGACACCTAGGTATTGATCCTTCTTGTCATTTAATGGCCGCAACACAGACTTTTGCATAACCCCGGATCTACAATAGGATTTTAAGCCTTAAATCATAAGAAATAGACGAATCACAATCGATTATTCCCCTCGGATTCGACTGTAATTGGTCAGTTTCTTACGGCTTAAGTCTTAAAACATCTATTGTAGATCCGGACTAAATGGATCTACGTGTTATAAGTCGTAAGAAATTGACCAATTACAGTCGAATTCGAGGAGAATTATCGACTACGATTCGTCCATTTCTTATGACTTAAGACTTAAAACTCTATTGTAGATCCGGGGTTAAGCCCATGATAAGTTCGCGCAATTAATGCCTTCCACCCCTGTTTTGACATTGCGCATTACCTTCTCGGTTATTTTCACGTCCATGGTCGTAGTCAGACGGAATTATCGACAATACGCGAGTTTCTCCAATCTCTATTGGCTAGTCTGGTTCGTCCGACTACAGCCATGAACGTGAAAATAACCGAGAAGATAAACGCGATGTCTCACCAGTGGGCGTAATGTCATAGGCTGGGAAGGCAATGGGTGCATTCAGTACCACGACCGCTCAGTGAGCTCTTGTATCTGTTTGGTCTATATTTTTAGTTCTAACGGAATATACCAATAAGATGCAAGCGCTCACTGAGCGCTCAGTGAGCGGCTGTAGTACTGAATGCACCCATTAAGCCCATGGCACATACAAAAACGTAAGGCCGTAAGACATAATCAGTAAGCGAATTGGCCAATCACGATAGAGACCGTAAAGCCAGTAGCGAATCCAATCTTACGATTTCTTTACTGCTTACGTATTACGGCCTTACGTTTTTGTATGTGCCATGGGCTTAAGTCACAGTAAAGACCGTAAGGCCGATAGCGAATCCAATGCAATGCAATGGTAGTAGCAGTAGTGGATGAGACTGTAATGCGTGGTCTACAATGAGCAGTAGCAGTAATGGATTAAGAAGTAGGCATAGAAATCGATCAATCATGGTTGATTATTCTCCTCACATTCGATTATGATTGGTTGATTTCTACGCCAACTTCTTAATCCACTACTGCTACTGTCCATTGTAGACAATGCATAGTCTACAATGGCAGTAGCAATAGTGGATGAG